>NC_079192.1:127986055-128288055 GCF_029499605.1 Hyla sarda | reverse complement strand
ATGTATCTGTCTGTAGCCCTCCTGATTGGACACAAGAACTATCAGTCATAGCTGAGAGGAGGGGCCAGGAACACTCTCAATACAAAGTGGGTTGTTACGCCAAGCGCTCCGGGTCCCCGCTCCTCCCCGGAGCGCTCGCTACACTCTCCTCACTGCAGCGCTCCGGTCAGATCCACTGACCCGGGGCGCTGCGATACCGCCTCCAGCCGGGATGCGATTCGCGATGCGGGTAGCGCCCGCTCGCGATGCGCACCCCGGCTCCCGTACCTGACTCGCTCTCCGTCAGTCCTGTCCCGGCGCGCGCGCGCCGGGTCTTTGCGATTTAAAGGGCCACTGCGCCGCTGATTGGCGCAGTGGTTCCAATTAGTGTTATCACCTGTGCACTTCCCTATATCACCTCACTTCCCCTGCACTTCCTTGCCGGATCTTGTTGCCATCGTGCCAGTGAAAGCGTTTCCTTGTATGTTCCTAGCCTGTGTTCCAGACCTCCTGCCGTTGCCCCTGACTACGATCCTTGCTGCCTGCCCCGACCTTCTGCTACGTCCGACCTTGCTTCTGTCTACTCCCTTGTACCGCGCCTATCTTCAGCAGCCAGAGAGGTTGAGCCGTTGCTAGTGGATACGACCTGGTCACTACCGCCGCAGCAAGACCATCCCGCTTTGCGGCGGGCTCTGGTGAAAACCAGTAGTGACTTAGAACCGATCCACTAGCACGGTCCACGCCAATCCCTCTCTGGCACAGAGGATCCACTACCTGCCAGCCGGCATCGTGACATGGGTGCCTAACAAGCAGATGAAGCCCCTTGGGCACTTAGGGCAGCCAGGAGCTTTAGGTTGTTATGTCATGTACAGTATTGTGAGCATATTTAAAGGAGTATTCCCGTGCCCCAGCGTTCTGAACATTCTGTCCGGAACACTGAGATATAACTCCTACAAAAACTCCGCCGTAACGGTATTGCTGCCTATGAATCTATAACTCCTACAAAAAAATCGGTAGACTCAAATATATATGCAAATTAGAACAATCTTTATTAAGGTCACAAGCAAGAAATACACAATGATAAAAACACATAACATAGATACAGAACATGACAAACAAATGCCTGCAGGAAATGGTTGGGTGGACGGATTACAGAAAACAATCTTTTTTCTCTTGGGCTATATATGCCTAGAGCTAAAGTGCCACATGCAAAAAATATATATACGGTACATACAGGAGGGGGATCAGAGGCAGCAAAAACTGTAGGAATAGTGACTAAGTGCATCAGTGCAAAACATAGAAAAATAAATAGCCGTACCGTACATGGAGAGTTATTGCACCTCGGGAATATTGCACAAAAGTCAAAGCCCCATAACAAGCACAAAGGATACTGTCCAAGTGCAATGGGTATGAAAGTGCAATTTCACTGGGTCACGGGAAAAAAAACTTCTCCAATATAATATGGTGGTATTGCACCTCAGTGTATCGAAAAGGCTGTCCAAAAACAATGTAAATATTGGGCAAATAGTGCGCCTCCCCCACCCCGCAACAAGGGAAGTCCCTTCAGTCCCCAATCATTACCTGCAGGTCACACAGGAACACGCCACCCGGTACGGCTATTTATTTTGCTATGTTTTGCACTGATGCCCTTAGGTATTTTTCATACAGTTTTTGCTGTCTCTGATCCCCCTCCTGAATGTATATACAGTGATCCCCAACCTACGATGGCCCCGACATACGATAATTTCAACATGCAATGGCCTCTCAGAGGCCATCGCACGTTGAAGGCAGCATCAACATAAGATGCTTTTGTATGTCGGCGCCATCGCATAAACGGCTATCCGGCAGCGTAGACTGCTTCAGCTGCCGCCGGATAGCCATTTACGGTGCCCCGTGTGCTCCGATGACAATCACTTACCTGTCCTCGGGGCTCCGGCGCGTCCTCTTCGGGATCCCCTGCATCGTTGGCGCTCTCCATCGTCGTCATGACATCGCTGCGCACGCCGTCCCGTCATCCAATAGGAGCGGCGTGCGTAACGACGTGATGGCGGCAACGGAGAGCGGCGACGGAAAGCGAGGATGCCGGGGAAGCAGAGGCCTTGCCGGAGCGTCGGGGACACTGCAACAGCGATGGAAGGCGACATCCAGGGCAGCGGTGACGAGCGGTGACGGTCTGTAGCAGCAGGGACAGGTGAGTACAACTTCCTATGCTAGTGGTCTTCAACCTGCGGACCTCCAGATGTTGCAAAACTACAACTCCCAGCATGTCCGGACAGCCGACGGCTGTCAGGGCATGCTGGGTGTTGTAGTTTTGCAACATCTGGAGGTCCGCAGGATGTAGACCACTGTCCTATACTTTACATTGCACGGATCCCTCAACATACGATGGTTTCAACAAACGATGGTCCGTTTGGAACGGATTCCCATCGTATGTTGAGGGACCACTGTATATTTTTTGCATGTGGCACTTTAGCTCTAGGCATATATAGCCCAAGAGAAAAAAGATTGTTTTCTCTAATCAGTCCGCCCAGCCATTTCCTGCAGGCATTTGTTTGTCATGATCTGTATCTATGTTATGTGATTTTAACATTGTGTATTTCTTGCTTGTGACCTTAATAAAGATTGTTCTAATTTGCATATATATTTGAGTCTAACGATTTTTTGTAGGAGTTATACCAGAACACTTGTGACATCACGACCACAAACCCTTGTGACGTCACGCCACATCCCCTCCATTCATGTCCCCCTCCATAGACATGAATGGAGGGGGCTTGACGTGGCATCACAAGGGGCATGGCCATGACATCATGACCACAGCCGCTCGAACCGTGTGTTTGTTTGGAATACTGGGTGCTGCAGGAGATCGCGGGGGACCCCCGAAATCAGACATCTTATCCCCTATCTTTTGGATAGGGGATAAGATGTCTAGCAGCGGAGAACCTCTTTAATGCTGCAGATTTTATGCTGCAGATTTCAATATAAAGTAAATGAGTGAACACAGTATCAAAAATGCAAAGGATACAGGCAAGCTGCATGGCCCAGACCACAACTGACCTCTATAAGACTGTAAGCAGTTTTGATAGCTTAGGACAACTGACATTATATATCTGCTTATTGAGGACATGAGGTCAATATTTAAGAAAAAATCCAGCTTTCCTACATTATTTATATTTTGTTTCTATGCCTCCTTCCTGTTCCTGAGATAAAGGGATTTTACTACTTGGTATATCTTTTTCAAATTGCTTTGGTAAAATGAATGTGTTGTCACACGTTATTTGTGGTAAAATCTGATGACAGGTTCTCATTCAATGTAGGTTTGGCTTAGACTTAGAAGCGTGGAAGCCAACGAGACCACAGATTTGCTACTTGTAACTGTTTGTGGGGTTTTCCATTTATGATAATAAAAGTTCCCTATACTGGTTTGAATAAATTTACAGTAGTTTGTCCCCTAATGTCTTACGCAACCATGGGAGATATTAGTGCAACCATGAAAGTTCTGATTATTTATAATATATTTGTAATACTCTGCATTATTGGAGTCCGAATATATTTTCTGATGGCAATGTAAATAGTGCTTACCAAGTCCCAGAAAGTGAGGACTTGTGTATGACTTCGCCATTCACATTATTTATTTCCCACGTAAAGTTGTGTAAATAGCTAAAGTTAAGAGGGTCTCCTTGGAGCTGACAGAAAGGTTTGGGTGATTTCGGCTTTTGGGAGTGCTTTGGAACTGAACTCGAGAAATACTGCTCTAGAGAACTTGTAATATTTCCCATGGTGCACACGTGGTGACAGGAACCTATTAAATATATGCTATTTGATATTTACGTGGGAGACAAAAAAAAGCTTGTTTACACACAGCAGTCAGCCATGAGAATAACTATGGTGGGCCCCTCCATCCATCCTTCTTTCTTCCACTTCCCACCAAACTTTTCATTATTGAAATGTTTACCATGTAGTGTATGATCAGTAGCTGCAATGTGGCACAAAGAGAAGGTGGAAGAGAAGAGAGAACTTTATGTTTTCTTCCTCGTATAATTGCAAGAAAAATACACTGTCCTTATATAGGAGAGAGGACCTGTCCCCATACTATACTGTCCTTATATAGGAGAGAAGACCTGTCCCCATACTATACTGTCCTTACATAGGAGAGAGGACCTGTCCTCATACTATACTGTCCTTATATAGGAGAGAGGAACTGTCCTAATACTATACTGTCCTTATATAGGAGAGAGGACCTGTCCCCATACTATACTGTCCTTACATAGGAGAGAGGACCTGTCCTCATACTATACTGTCCTTATATAGGAGAGAGGACCTGTCCTAATACTATACTGTCCTTACATAGGAGAGAGGACCTGTCCTCATACTATACTGTCCTTATATAGGAGAGAGGACCTGTCCTCATACTATACTGTCCTTATATAGGAGAGAGGACCTGTCCTCATACTATACTGTCCTTACATAGGGGAGAGGACCTGTCCTCATACCGTACTGTCCTTACATAGGAGAGAGGACCTGTCCTCATACTATACTGTCCTTATATAGGAGAGAGGACCTGTCCCCATACTATACTGTCCTTATATAGGAGAGAGGACCTGTCCCCATACTATACTGTCCTTACATAGGAGAGAGGACCTGTCCTCATACTATACTGTCCTTACATAGGAGAGAGGACCTGTCCTCATACTATACTGTCCTTATATAGGAGAGAGGAACTGTCCTAATACTATACTGTCCTTATATAGGAGAGAGGACCTGTCCCCATACTATACTGTCCTTACATAGGAGAGAGGACCTGTCCTCATACTATACTGTCCTTATATAGGAGAGAGGACCTGTCCTAATACTATACTGTCCTTATATAGGAGAGAGGACCTGTCCTCATACTATACTGTCCTTACATAGGGGAGAGGACCTGTCCTCATACCGTACTGTCCTTACATAGGAGAGAGGACCTGTCCTCATACTATACTATCCTTATATAGGAGAGAGGACCTGTCCCCATACTATACTGTCCTTATATAGGAGAGAGGACCTGTCCTCATATTATACTGTCCTTATATAGGAGAGAGGACCTGTCCCCATACTATACTGTCCTTACATAGGAGAGAGGACCTGTCCTCATACTATACTGTCCTTACATAGGAGAGAGGACCTGTCCTCATACTATACTGTCCTTACATAGGAGAGAGGACCTGTCATAATACTATACTGTCCTTATATAGGAGAGAGGACCTGTCCCCATACTATACTGTCCTAACATAGGAGAGAGGACCTGTCCTCATACTATATTGTCCTTATATAGGAGAGAGGACCTGTCCCCATACTATACTGTCCTTATATAGGAGAGAGGACCTGTCCTCATACTATACTGTCCTTATATAGGAGAGAGGACCTGTCCCCATACTATACTGTCCTTACATAGGAGAGAGGACCTGTCCTTATACTATACTGTCCTTATATAGGAGAGAGGACCTGTCCTCATACTATACTGTCCTTACATAGGAGAGAGGACCTGTCCTCATACTATACTGCCCTTATATAGGAGAGAGGACCTGTCCTCATACTATACTGTCCTTACATAGGAGAGAGGACCTGTCCTCATACTATACTGTCCTTACATAGGAGAGAGGACCTGTCCTCATACTATACTGTCCTTACATAGGAGAGAGGACCTGTCCTAATACTATACTGTCCTTACATAGGAGAGAGGACCTGTCCTCATAATATACTCGGGCTTCCAAGACGGGGATGTGAAGTCCCGCCACGCCCCCTCCATTCATTTTAATGGGAGGGGGCGTAACGGCCGCTACGCCCCCTCCCATAGACATGAATGGAGGGGGCGTGGCGTGACGTGACTCCCCGTCTCGGAAGCCCGGCGGTTTCCGAAACTTCAGACGCAGCTACGCATAGAATGCGGGCTGCTGCAGGGAGATCGCGCAGGGTCCCAGCGGCGGGCCCCCCCCCCGCGATCAGACATCTTATCCCGTATCCTTTCGATAGGGGATAAGATGTTTTTGCCCGGAATACCCCTTTAAATGGTCGCAGAGCATTTGATACATTTTGTGCAGGTCACATTTTTTGAAATTTTACTCTTCACATACACCATAAAACTAAGCTAAGTCTGGTCTGGTGTAGTTTAGAGACTTTTCAGTGGCTTTGTGCCTTTTTTGTGCCTTTTCATAAAAAAGGCGCAGTTCATGAAACCCTTTCATATCATGTGTATTGCCAAAATCAGTGGACTGCAACTCAAAATCAGCAGAAATGTGTAAACCAAAAGGCGCAAAAAAGGCGCAAATAAACCCTGCTAGCTCCTTTTTTGCGCCTTTTCTAGACACAATAAACAGTTTAAAGACAAGGATAAATGTCGGCCTCCGTTTCTATATTTAGCTCTATAAAATGATGTCAATGGGGAGTCTTTTGGCATTGATTTGCATACTTACTGTACTGAAACCAAATTATTTTCACTCTCTTTTCTTACTCCCTTCTTAGTAACAGAAACATTTCAGTGAGTGGTTTACTAAACATATAACATGCACCAATAAAGATGTGCTTTAGTACAGCTGTACGGTTTATTTAAAGTGAACATGTCAAGAGTTTGGGCAGCATGAAACAGGGATGGCATGCTTATTACAGCAAATTATGATTTACGTAGAAGCACAGTTATTACTTTATGTGCTCTGGCCGCACACGCTGGCCGTGAGCACATGATCCCATTACCTGCTGCTGCCGACGGGGCTGGGCACGCGCCCGCATGCAAGCCCCAGTCCGTCACTAACTGGGTGTTTCTCCTGCCCCCGCCTCTGCCTTTCTGCTCTGGCGTGCGTGTCCCTGTCCCCTAGGGCGTGCGCGCGCTGGAGCTTTAAGATTTAAAGGGCCAGTGTCATTAGTGTAACTGACCTGTGCCTCATTGACAAATTCCTCCACCGTCCACACTTCCCTGCCGGATCTTTGTTGCCTTGAGCCTGAGAAAAAGCATTCCTGTTATTGCCTTGCTGTGTATCTGATCCTTTGCTCCGTGACCTGTCCTTGCTCCTTGCCGCTTGCCTACTGACCATTTACTACGTTCCTGACTACACTACTGTGCTGCCTGCCCTGACCTTCTGCTATCCTGACTACGAGCTGCCTTATCCCTTTCGTGCCTCGCATCTCCTCAGCCGCCTGTGTGGTCGAGCTGTGCCAGGGGTAGTGACCTGGGTGCTGCCTGCCGCAGCAAGTACATCCCGCTTTGCCGCGGGCTCTGGTGAAAACCAGCAGCACCTTAGACTCGGCTCCCTCGTATGGTCTGAGTTATATGCCACATTAGTCCATCGGATCCACATCCACCAGGGTTTCTGTCTTCTGAAACGTGAGTGTTACAACAGTGGTGTGGTTTGTCCATGGTGTTTGGGCAGCACAGAACCCCAGACAGGCTCCATTTAGAGGGGTTGTTTGGTTTTAGACAACCTCTTGCTGCCCTGACCATGACATGAATACCAATGGCAGTGCAGGCTGAGGCATTTGTTTCCTCAGTTACCAATGATGCTATATTAACACCCCCCCCCCCCCCCCTGTTTTCTGCAGGACTTACACCTGTAGCGGCTGCATGCATCAGCAATCTGTTAAGCTATTTGCTATACAAAACCACACTGTCCACTAGCTTAGTCTCCAAGCAACAAATAGCAGAAACATCCAGGGACCAGCAGCAGCTGTAGGAGGTGAGTCACATCCTGTCAGTGTCAATTTGACACAGCAGCACAAAACCTTGACTTCCGATTACTATGCCTTAGCAGCCGTCTGTAACAGAAAAAAACTAGCAGTAAACCTCACACCTGAACACCAAAAGTAAATTGCTACACACATGAGAGCACAGGGAATAGCGACTACTTTTCATTTATTATAAAATCATTTCCTCCTAAAAGAGAAAAACTATCAATGATGTCCAGCTTTCCTAAAAAATGAAAATATTTTGGCCTCAAGAAGGCAGCGATGCCTTGTGTATGGACGTTATACAGAAGCATGCCAAGTCCCTGCAGCTCTGTGTGCTATCGGATGGTGTGTTGTATAATGCCATATCATGTAGATATCTACATCAGTGGTCTCCATACTGTGGACATCCAGCTGTTCCTTAAAACTTAAGTTCTCAGCAGGCTAGCAGTAGTAGTTTTGTAACATTTCGATGTCCACAGCTCAGAGTCCACTGATGTAGATATTCTCCTCTACTGACAATGCTGTATAAAGCTTTAATAATAATAATAATAATAATAATAATAATAATAATGATAAAAATAATAGCTGTAATATTGCTTTAATAGCTCATGCCATATTTTGACAGATGACAAACAAGATTTATATTTGCATTTAGTTTCCTCAAAGTGAGATAAATAATTATGACGGTAAATGCTAATTTTGCATTTTTTATTTTATTTTAACAGGATAAACATATCTTAGTTGTACTATAATGACCTCGTACCCAGAGGGTATGTGGATAATTTCAATACATATTCATTACTGGGCATATGATGTATAAATACAATATTCCGTTTGCTGGGACTGGGTGTAAGGCATTTCCTTCTTCCCCTTAGGGAAAGATCACGAGCCATGTGTAATAAGAATTAAGCCCTGTGGAGTGAAGTTAATAGATGCAGTGATCTTCGGATGGATCTGGGCTTGGCAAATCATGGTTGACCACAGTGATATCCTGAGTAGCTATCCACATGACATACAATCACATGGTGTATCTTCCCTCCTTGTGTGTCATCACAAACACCACTACTAGGACTATGTAAGATCCTTTACACACTGACCCCACACCAGCCAGACACAGCAATGTCTAAGCTGTCACCAAAGGCTCTTACTGTTAAAAAGAGAAATCCGTAGACTGGTGTTATAAGTCTGGAATCACACATGCAGTTTTTCATTCAGTTTTTTCACCCAAAGTCAGAAGTGGATTCAAAAGGAATGGAAATATAAAGAAAGGATGTATACTTCTTCCTGCTGGAACCCCATTCTGGCTTTGGGTTGAAAAACAAAACAAAAAAACTGTATGAAAAAAAACAACAAAACTACACTTCATGAAAAACTGCATGTGCACTTCCAGCCTTAGGTCTCATTCACACAGTGGAATTTCCAAGCAGAATCTGACAGAAAAATTCCCATTGTTTTCAAGGAGATTCTGTTACACCATACAAACGGCAGAATTTCCTTCGTGCATTTATGAGGGTACCTAGCCCTGTCATGTTTTGTCAGCATCTGCTGTCTATCCAACTGAAATTTTTCAGGCAGACATTCTGCAAAGAATAGTGTGAACATAGCTTTAAAGTAAGCATGCTGTGAGAGGTCACAGGGGAGAGCCGACCTGTACATTCCACCCTTACTCTGAGTAACTACTGTATTACTGAAGACAGGACAGTATCCCAATACACAGGACAAGAATGACAAACATCTGTTAACCTTGTTTCTTCTTTATTAAATCTCAGTTCCACTAGAATTGAATAAACATGTTGTCCTGGAGCTCAGCTAATAGTCAGCTTATATTCTTATAATCTTGTAGAGCAACAGCACAGATCAGGACTTGCTCTTTCATTATATATTCACATGCAGCAGGTTTTGGTGAACAAAGTTCTGCAACTGTCCCATTCATCTACATGGAGCTTGCACAAATCAATTGCTGTATGGGATACATTTTTAGTCGAATACATTTCTGCAACATATATGCCGCATGTGAATTTACCCTTACAAGATTGTTCCTACTCATAAGCCACTGGTTTTGGCAATGGTTGCATATTAGGAAATTACCATATATACTCGAGTATAAGCCGACCCGAATATAAGCCGAGGCCCCTAATTTCACCCCAAAAACCCCGGAAAAGTTATTGACTCGACTATAAGCCTAGGGTGGGAACATACATCATCCCCCCATGTCATCATCCAGACCCCTGTCATCATCCCCCCCCCCCCTTCATCATCACCGCCTGTCAATCCCTTCATCAGTGGTCTTCAACCTGCGGACCTCCAGATGTTGCAAAACTACAACTCCCAGCCGATGGCTGTCCAGGCATGCTGGGAGTTGTGGTTTTGAAACCTCTGGAGGTCCACAGGTTGAAGTCCACTGCGGCCTTTGTCATCATCCAGACCCCCCCCCCCCCCTTAGTTTTCTACTCACCTCCCCTCGGTGGGAAGGAAGGGTGAGCTGGTCCGGGCCATCTATGCTGCAGGGACCGTCCGGTGAGGAGGGTTAGTCATTCCGGGCTGTCCATTTTCTCCGGGAGGCCCTCTTCTCCACGCTCCAGGACTGCCCCGGACTAGTGACGTTGCCTTGACAACTGGCCCAGACCAGCTCACCCTTCCTTCCCACCGAGGGGAGGTGAGCAGAAAACTAAAGGGGGGGTCTGGATGATGATGAGGGCCGCAGTGGTCTTCCACCTGCGGACCTCCAGAGGTTTCAAAACTACAACTCCCAGCATGCCCAGACAGCCGATGGCTGTCCGGGCATTCTGGGAGTTGTAGTTTTGCAACATCTGGAGGTTTCGCAGGTTGAAGACCACTGAGAAGGGATTGACAGGCGGAGAGTTCACTTGAGTATAAGCCGAGGGGGGGGCGTTTTCAGCATGAAAAATAGTGCTGAAAAACTAGGCTTATACTCGAGTTTATACGGTATAGGTTTACTAAAGATAAATTCATGCTTTGAAACTCTGTGACCTTTAGGACATAATACTTGGAGAGGAAGTATCGTACTGTAGTTTCATCTGCATTATTCTCAGCATGAACAAATATTGATCTCAAACAATAATGTTACCTTTTTGCTTCCTCCAAGTGACACAGATATTCATAGGCCACATTCTGACGTCTCCTTTCATCCATCTCTTCTGCTGTAAGTCTTTCATCGTCCAGCACAGCTGTAGAAAGAAAATTAATATAATAATTCCCATCTGACTGTAGGAGACAACAGGCATCACTTTATGTCTTCACTCTTGGTGTACCATTCCAGACACAGTTTTTTTCTTAACTGAGAGACTCAATGGGGGTTATTGATCATTGCGTTCTATTCCTTTTTTTGGTCTAAATCTGCGAATTTTATTTAATTTTGTGCTAATTGCGGGGTTTTTTGCATTTTTATTACAAGTTCTAAATTCTGTCATTTTGACCTTTTGGCGTTGCTAGACCATTTTTTAAGTGACGGATGCAGTGGTCACAAATTTATTATCTGCGTGTTTTTAATTTTTCCACCAATTTTTACGCAAATGCTGCAAAAAAAATCCCCACAAATCTAAACCACCTCCCGACCAGGTCTAAAAAAAAAATTACTACTCCTTTGGCATTTTTGCAGAAGGTTTTAATTATTTTTTGGACTTTAGCGATTCAAAAAAGTGATGGAGATACCTTTTTTAATTAAATTTCGTAGGGTACCATAAAAAAAAAAATAATAATAATAATAAAAAAAGATACAGTAGTGATGGAAAAAATTGTATTTAACGAAATTTATCTTTTTTCTAACAACATTTTTATTAATTTTTAAACAGGAGTGTAGTCGACAATAATAAAAATGTAGTGTGTGTGTGTGTGTTTTTCACTTTTTTTCTTTATCTTTTACATTTTTTAGGTAGTGTTACTACTCCCAGCATGGAACACACTGTTCCATGATGGGAGGAGTAGTACCTGTACTAATTGACGAGATCGCCCGGGTCTGTTGCGATCCTTCTGTATAATGTATAGATGCGGTCGGACGTTCTCCTATGGTCCCCTGCGCTGCCATATATACACCTGTTCATATTTCCCGCAGAGAGCTGTGATTGGCCAGATGGTTCCAGCCAATCACAAATCTCTGAGGGAAATATGAATAGGTGTGTATATATATATATATATATATATATATATATATATATATATATATACGGCAGCGCAGGGGACCATAGAAGAGCAGCCGGCCGCATCTATACATTATACAGGAGGATCACAGCGGGTATCAATACTGACAACCGCTGCAATCGTCCTGCCTATAGCAGAGATGGAGTGGCTCTATACAGCGCTCGCATCTCTGCACTTACTCATTCATATTTCCCTCTGGGCGGAAAATATGAATGAGTGAAGTTCTATTCACATCACTGGCCGGAGTACAGAGCAGAGATGCCAGCGCTGTATAGAACCGCTCCACATCTCTGCTATATTATGGACAATCGCATCGGGTGTCACGACTGACACCTGGGGCAATATGTCTATTAGTACAGGTACTACTACTTCCATCATGTAACAGTCTGTTCCATGCTGGGTGTAGTAGTACTACCTAAGAAATGTAAAAAATTGAGAAAAAAAAGTGAAACACACACACACTTTATTAAAAATTAATAAAAATTTTGTTATAAAAAAAGTAAATTCCGTAAAATAAATTTTTTTCCATCACTACTGCTTTATTTTATTTTTATTTTTTTGCACCCAAAAAATTTTGGGTACCAAAAAAAACTGCCAAGGTGCCAAAAATGCAATTTCCACACAAATGAAAAAACGCCAGACGCAGGAAAATGCACTGCCGTTTTCAGGCGCTTTTTACTTGCGTTTTTTTCAAACCATAAAACGCAGGCCAAAAAACCAAGCAGAAACTTAGCCTTAGAACCAGTCAGCCGATGAACAAGAAAACACCTATTAGTCAGCTGATCACATCTTTTGTGCAGCTATTTAAAGTGAATATGTCAGCCAGAAATTGCCTAGTAAACTGCTGAGATGTGCATATAGCAATACTTGTAATTAGAGCAACGGTACCTGTATGTAGCATCTCCGTTGGTGCTTCAGTGTGAAAAAATATCTCTTATTATAAGCCCAAGGAGTCACATAGGTGTGGCCACAATGCCACTCCCCACCCTCTCCATGTTTGATGGTCGGCTAGGGCTAGGGCAGGAGTACAGTTTCAGACCAGCATAATATTTGTGTTAGTATTACGGCTACAAGTCCTGACTCTACTCTTAGTTAGGCTGGAACTCCACTGAGGTTTTTTTTGCAAAAACGGCATTAAAAAACGCCAATTTTCCTGCACAGCGTTTTTTTCAGTGAAAAAACGCAGCGGCCAGATGTTAGCTGGAAGTCAATAGTAAACTGCAAAATGCCAGATCCACTTGGCGTTTTTCAGTTTTGCATTTTTTTTATCCTTTTGGCGTTTTTCAGCAATTTCGGGCTCAGAGGCTGGATTTTCAAAATGCCCGACAAAACCTAGTTTGGCGTTTTTTGCCCTGAAATTGTGGCGTTTTCATCCCATAGAAGTCTATGGGAGAGCAAAAACACCAAGAAAAACGCCATGTTGGTTTTAAATAGGGATCGACCGATTATCGGTATGGCCGATATTATCGGCCAATAATCACGATTTTGGGCATTATCGGTATCAGCAATTACCTTGCCGATTATGCCCCGCCCCCCGCACCGCCCCCACCGCGACCGCCCCTGACCCACCGCACCGTGACCGCCCCCCCCCCCCCCCCCGCACCGCGTCGCACCCCCCACCGTAGTGCTGGGCGGTATACCAGTATGAACCGGATACCGTTTTTTTTTTCTCTCACGGTATGGATTTTTGCCCATACCGGTATACCGGTCGGGCCCCTCCCCCACCCTCCGAGTCAATAAAAAAAATTAAACTTACCCGTAATGGGGGTGGTCCGGGCCATCCATCCTTCCTGTAGTGTCCGGCGGCATTCCGGGGGGAGTGTGAACCGGTCCGGCTGTCCTTCTCCGGGGGTCCTCTTCTCCACTCCGGGCAGGCTCCGACCTAGTACGCTGCATAGACGCCGCTACGCCGTGACGTCAGGTGCGTCGCTGCACAGCGCCGTCTATGCAGCGTTACTTGGCCGGAGCCTGCCCGGAGTGGAGAAGAGGACCCCCGGAGAAGAAGGACAGCCCGGACCGGTTCACCCTCCACCCGGAATGCCGCCGGACACTACAGGAAGGATGGATGGCCCGGATCGCCCTCCCCAGACGGTCCCTGCAGCAACTGGGAAGGTGAGTCAGGGTTCTGGGATGGACAGGGGTCTGTATAATATACTATACCTACAGTAGACCCTCCAGCTGTTGCAAAACTACAACTCCCAGCATGCCCGGACAGCCAACGGCTGTTCGGGTATGCTGGGAGTAGTAGTTTTGCAACAGCTGGAGGCACCCCTAGGTGCGGTGTGGCACGGCGGGGGGAGCGGTGGCGGTGATAGGTCTCAGGACTCCCGGACAGGCAGGGGGAGAGAAGCGGGTGGCGGCGGCGGCCTATGGCACCGCAAAAGCCACTGCAGTGCATTGATTTAAAGCGCCCGCTTTAAATCAATGATCTGCAGCGGTGTCGCGGGGGGATAAATAGCCGATAACCGATAACTTATACCGGAATATCGGTATAAGTTATCGGCTATCGGCCCTAACCTCCACCGATTATCGGTATCGGCCCTAAAAAAACGATATCGGTTGATCCCTAGTTTTAAATTTTGTGTTTTTGCAGGCGGTTTTTATTCTTTTTTGGACTTTAGCGATCCAAAAAAAATTATGCAAATACCTTTTTTATTAAGATTTCGTATGGTACCATAAAAAAAAAAAAAAAAAAAGATACAGTAGTGATAGATACAATTTTTTCCAACGAAATGTACCTTTTTTTATTACGAAATGTTTATTAATTTTTAAACAGGGATCAATTTAGGTGAGCGGGTAAAGCACTAAAAATGTAGCCGACAATAATAAAAATGTAGTGTGTGTGTTTTTTTTTCACTTTTTTTTACATTTTTTAGGTAGTACTAATACTCCCATGATGGGAGTAGTAGTACCTGTACTAATTGACAGATCGCCCGTTGCGATTCTCCTGTATAATGTATAGATGCGGCGGCCGCTCTTCTATGGTCCCCTGCCCTGCAGTATATATACACATATTCATATTTCCCGCAGAGCTGTGATTGGCCAGATGGTTCCAGCCAATCACAGCTGTCTGTGAGAAATAGGAATATGTGTATATATACGGCCGTGCAGGGGACCATAGGAGAGCGCCGGCCGCTGCATCCATACATTTTACCGGAGGATCACAGTGGGTGTCAGGAGTGATACCAGCAGTGATCTTTCCTTAATTACAAGTACTACTACTCCCAACATGGAGCAGGTGTCAGAAGTTACACTCGTTGTGATCTGTCTATTAATGCAGGTACTACAGCTCCCAGCATGGAGCAGAGTGTGCTCCATGTTGGGAGTAGTAGTACCTGCAGACATCACAGTGGATGTCACTACTGACACCCACTGTGATCGTCCTGTCTATAGCAGAGATGCAGAGCGACTGTATACATCGCTCACATCCCTGCTCTGCACTATACTCCGGGCCGGCCACTCATTCATTGATATTTTCCTCAGAGCTGTGATTGGCTGCAACCATCTGGCCAATCACAGCTCTGGGCGGAAAATATGAATAGAACATCACTCAGAGTACAGAGCAGAGGTGTGAGTGCTGCATAGAGCCGCTCCGCTTCTCTGCTACATAATGGACGATCGCATCGGGTGTCAGACTGACACCCGGGGCGATATGTCTATAGTACAGGTACTACCACTCCCAGCATGGAACAGTGTGTTCCATGCTGGGAGTAGTAGTACTACATAAAAAATTTGAAAAAAAAGAGAAAAAAGTTAAACACACACACACACTTCACAAAAAAAAATTTTTTAAAACTTTGTTATAAAAAAGAAACATTTAGTTAAATACATTTTTACATCCCTACTGCATCCAACTATTTTGTAAAAAAACGCAAAAGGTGCCAAAAAAGGCAAATTCCACACAAAGGTAAAAATGCCAGAAAAAAAACACCAAAACGCAGGGAAAAACTGTGGCAGTTTCTCTGCCATTTTTTCTGGCGTTTTTATGCCACAAAAATCGCAGGGCAAAAATCTCAGTGGAGTCCTAGCCTTATGCTTTTCTTCTCTCTGGACTCCCTCGATTCCTTATTCCTTGAAAATATGCAAGAACAGAAATGCAATCTGTAAACTGGGCCAACAGAATGTAATAAAGACTAATATATGAAGAAAAGAAGAGATATCCAGCGCCAAACTCGGAGACGGAACTTTATTTAGATATAGGAAACATCAAACAGACTCCTGTGACATCACACCTTTTTAGCCCATAGAAGGCCTTAGTCTTATGAATAAAGCCTTCTTGGGGCGGAAACGCGTCACGTCACCGAAGTCGGTTTGATGTTTCATATGGCTAAATAAATAAATAAAATAAATAAATAAAGTTCTGTCTTCGAGTTTGGCCCTGGACATGTAGTACACGTCCGGTCCGTGCACCAACTTTGGGGTGAGCTGGAATACACCTGTATCTTCAAAGACTAATATAGTTTTTGTCATTATACATTTGTAGCCTATATATTTATTGTGGTTCCCTAGTTCACTAAGTCATATCAGAAGATGAAAAAGTTGTGACTGCCTTGTCTGTACATAACATAGTCACTTCATTTTGTTTAGCAGGGAGAGATAAATAAAAGATTAAGGTGTTAAATTGTCAGTCTCCTAGAGAAACAACACATATACAGGAAACAAACTGATCGCTTCCTCTCTCTGTATCTACAACACACTTGAGTGGGTCTTAGAATCTATTTTTAAACTAGTAAAAAGATGGTGTAGCTCACAATTAATTACTGACTGAGGTTAATTCGGGTATACACCTATACCCTAGGTGTTAAATTGAGAACTACTATACATAAGTGAATATATAGTATGTGTAGCTCATCTAGGATATAAGATTAAGTACTCGAGGATAACGGTGTTGCCTTCACCCAAAAAGGCCTATAGCTATAGGGTATATGTGATATAAATATGATATATTTATATTGACCAGTCCTCTAAAGTACTAAGAGATATAAAATAAAGAATAAAGAAAAGTACAGTAGTATGGATGAATGTTAATAGACAATTTATTAAGGTAAATAGATAATGTGTATGTCGTCACCTTTAGCAGGGCCCTTGCATGGGGTGAACGGCAATACATCAAAGATGTTATCAATAAAAACTAACAGTAAAAATATAATAGTAAAAAATATTATCAATAAAAAGGATGTTATCAATAAATGTTGACATTTTTACTATTATATTTTTACTGTTAGTTTTTATTGATAACATCTTTGATGTATTGCCGTTCACCCCATGCAAGGGCCCTGCTAAAGGTGACAACATACACATTATCTATTTACCTTAATAAATTGTCTATTAACATTCATCCATACTACTGTACTTTTCTTTATTCTTTATTTTATATCTCTTAGTACTATACATAAGTGTATTAGAATCAGCATGACACATTGCAGGTTGGAGTAGCCTGCGCTCCCACCATGTGCATTTCACACAGTCACAACCTATTGCATTCAGACTAGTCCTTACAGACTGTCACACTTATCCCTATGGCTAATTTTTTCATTGCATTAAGCCGTGTCCATTGGCGAGGTGACTGGTCTTCAACTAGAGTATTCAAATTATAAGACATTTACTTTATCTGGCTTTGTTCTGGACAACATTAACAAAGGGCTGAGGCTTCGCAGTAAATGTCAGTGCAGTTGCATCATACCTATGAGGTGTGGCACATTGTGGCCAGAAGAAGATCAACCTAAAAGATCTGGCAGGCTAGCTGCCACAAAGCTTCGGAAATAATTCCATATATAGTGTCCTAGGAAGATTTGCATTGAGTAAATGCAGAATACATCCAAGTGGTCTCTTTACTATACAACACTAAATTCACACTCTAAACAAAATCTCCACTGATCTGTGTGGGGTACCCTGTAGGAAATTGTTCTGTAGGAAACTTGTTGTAATCAGAACATATTATATCTGGTCTGAATACAAACATTCCGACACTGGAAAGGCCATACTATATGTCAGAAGTCTATGAACGAAGAAAAAGACATGGGACTGCACTCACCATCCAAGAGTTCTTTATTGACTGGCGGAGTCACAGGGGTACATCATCGGGGAGGGAGGGGCTCCGGAACAGACTGTTTCACGCAAAAGACTGCGCTTTTTCAAGCCGGTATGCTATTGTATATCGACTAGAAGAAGCGCAGTCTTTGCGTGAAACAGTCTGTTCCGGAGCCCCTGCCTCCCTGATGATGTACCCCTGTGACTCCGCCAGTCAATAAAGAACTCTTGGATGGTGAGTGCAGTCCCATGTCTTTTTGTTCGCTCATAATTTTCTGTGCTATGTGGACTTTGCACCACTGTTACCAAGTTATATCCAGGACACTAATTTACACTCCCTAGTCTTGCAAGTGCCGGGCAATCCATTTCTCTTTGAGTTATATATGTCCATACTATGCAGATTTTTCCATAGTATGGTTTAACAGTAAGTAAACTATATCAAAAAGTTATCTTTAGGACACCTGAACTATAAACTGTGTATAGGACTACAGAGAGAATACCTATTGTTATTATAGTGGTATACATCAGATTTGGGGAAAGTGGCATATTCCTGTTTCGTTGCCTGCAGATTCACTGTAAATGTGTAGAAACCTCTCTAAAAAATCAGTCAAACAGAAAACAGGGTGGAGGAGGATGCAGATGCAGTCTTTCTGTTTCAGTGTGAGACTGCAGGCAGTGGGAGAGGGGAGCAGCGAATGGGGGGGGGGGACACCTGATTGATCAAGAATATCACAGCGCTCACTATGCCAGGAAAGTACACTTACTCAGCACGCATTGTGCATGAAAATGTACATAAACCAAAAGGTAGAGGAACAAGATTGAGATAATGCAGGTTACATATACACTAGCTACAATACAATACAGCTTGGACAACCTTTTTTTCCTTCCAATGAACAACGGATAACAACTGTTTTGGATGACATAAACTTGGAGGCTAAAGATTCAGAAGCCTCCATGTCATCAATGAAGCACTGCATGCTTTTCGTCAATGTAGCCTGCAGGTAAGGACAAGCCCTTGCCGACACTATATCATCACCGGGCAGTGATCACACCATGAGTCCGCTCTGTATCCGGATATCAGAGAGGAGAATGTGTTGGTATAAATACAGGTTATAAGATGAATGTCACAAGTGCAGCAGAGTAGCCAAGACATCAGGGAGACACAAAGGAAGTATTCTTTCCAATAACAAGGTGACCTATTCATGTTACATTAATGTTACCTGATGCATTAGGTTACTTCTACTATATATATACAAATAGAGCATAATGTATGTATTGTAATATGTAAGGGAAATGAAAGAGGGTACAAATAAGCTACAGTTTATAGGGAGACATTGTTCCTTTTTCTCAAGATTTCCTTCTTCTGTTGTGCCTAAAACACTCCTTTAAGCACCTGATGTTAGAACAGGAAAGGGCCTAAAATTGAAGACAATTTTATGCCTCTAGCTTTGTTGCCTTTAAAATTGTCTACAATGTCTTAATATGCAGTAGAATTAACACTGCCCTTTATTGGAAATAAGGCCCAATCCCTGAAAAAAGTACTGGCCATATCCTAGCAAAAATGTAATGACTGGGACAAGATGGGATCTTTATGTGTGTGCTGCTTACTGACCCTTCAGGAAGTATGTATACCCCAATATCTCATCTCATCTGGATGGATCCTGGTATCTCTTTCACTACTGAGGCTTCTTTCACACTACCGTCATGACAAGTGTGACGGCTGTCAGGGGAGCCGGGGAGAATAGCAGGAGAAAAATTACTGTATGTGCCGTCTTTTTCTCCCACTACTCCCCCTACAATAGTAAATGGGATCCATCGGGACCCGTTATTGCCCATTGTGCCCCATCACGATAACAGCCGTTAAAGGCTGGAGGGGGGGGGAGGAACCTAACGGCCGTTTATGGTCGGGGCACAATATCAGTGTGAAAGTAGCCTGAACAGACTAAAGTTCTTCATCTTTTCTCACAAGGCATCTACTTGTGCCATCTGCTGTGCTAGTAAACTTAAAGGGGTACTCTGTTGGAAAACTATTTTTTTTAAATCAACTGATGCCAGAAAGATACTTCTATTAAAAAATCTTAATCCTTCCAGTACTTATCAGCTGCTGAATACTACAGAGGAAATGATTTTCTTTTTGGAACACAGTGCTCTCTGCTGAATCACGAGCACAGTGCTCTCTGCTGACATCTCTGTCCAATTGACGGGGTGTGACGTCACGAGGGGGGGCGTGAACATGGAAGCCCGCACACAGCATTTGGAACTCGATGTTCCGGATGCTGGGTAGCGGAGTAACCCTTTAAAGCAAACCTGTCTGTTAGGTCCCCGGGTCTCACACAGCGCTTCCTTGGATACCAGTCAAGACGCTCACTGTTCAAAATGATTTCTTACCTTTATTTGGCATCGGGAAGAACAGTGATAGGGAGAACAGCGTTAGAACTGGGGCTGGTTTACAGGGGCTTGAGAAAATCCATGACAACGATCATTGTAGCTGGGACTTGCATAAGATAAAACAGATGCTTGAAATAAGTTCATGAAAGACCAAACGTTATCAAGTCAAAACTAATCACAAATATTCTAGTAAACCAGTTATTATCAGGTGGAATTAGACATTCATTATAGTGGGACCACATGGCCATCAAATGTGTATGGTGGCCTTTTGACTTTCCACTGACAGATGATGTAGGGGAAGAGAAGGATAGGGCATACTGAATTTCAACTGTCTGATCCTTTTTGTTGTTTGGGGTACATTTACACAGGTGGGTTACACAGGTTTGAGCTGCGACTGATAGCTATCTCATGTGTATGTTTACCTTTACTCTGACCCAAATGTTTTTCACAGCCACCAAGAAGGGAAATACCAAGGCATCTTAATAAATCTTCCTTTACATATTTTGTAGCTTAAAAATAATATTAACAATTCTCAACAATTAGGTTGCTGTCTAAAAAAGCTGTGGTATTAGGTTAATAAAGGCTGCAAGGCTCTTACTCGGCTGTCAGAACCAGTTCGGTCCTCAGAAAAAGATCTACCAATTATTCAGACAGGAGAGCACAGAGGAGTGCTATCAGACAGGAGAGAGCACAAAGGAGTCCTATCAGACAGGAGAGAGCACAAAGGAGTGCTATCAGACAGGAGAGAGTACAGAAGAGTCCTATCAGACAGGAAAGAGCGCAAAGGAGTGCTATCAGACAGGAGAGAGTGCAGATGAGTACTATCAGACAGGAGAGAGCACAGAGGAGTGCTATCAGACAGGAGAGAACACAGAGGAGTGCTATCAGACAGGAGAGAGCACAAAGGAGTCCTATGAGACAGGAGAGAGTACAGATGAGTGCTATGAGACAGGAGAGAGCACAGAAGAGTGCTATTAGACAGGAGAGAGCACAGAGGAGTCCTATCAGACAGGAGAGAGCACATAGGAGTGCTATGAGACAGGAGAGAGCACAGAGGAGTACTATCAGACAGGAGAGAACACTGAGGAGTACAATCAGACAGGAGAGAACACAGAGGACTCCTATCAGACATGAGAGAGTACAGATGAGTACTATCAGACAGGAGAGAGCACAGAGGAGTGCTATCAGACAGGAGAGAACACAGAGGAGTGCTATCAGACAGGAGAGAGCACAAAGGAGTCCTATCAGACAGGAGAGAGCACAAAGGAGTCCTATCAGACAGGAGAGAGTACAGATGAGTGCTATGAGACAGGAGAGAACATAGTGGAGTCCTATCAGACAGGAGAGGTTCACAGATGAGTACTACCAGACAGGAGAGAGCACAGAGGAGTCCTATCAGACAGGAGAGAGCACATAGGAGTGCTATGAGACAGGAGAGAGCACAGACGAGTGCTATTAGAAAGGAGAGAGCACAGAGGAGTACTATCAGACAGGAGAGAACACTAAGGAGTACAATCAGACAGGAGAGAGCACAGAGGAGTCCTATCAGACATGAGAGAGTACAGAGGAGTCCTATCAGACAGGAGAGAGCACAGAGGAGTCCTATCAGACAGGAGAGAGCACAGAGGAGTACTATCAGACAGGAGAGAGCACAGAGGAGTCCTATCAGATAGAAGAGCACAGAGGAGTACTATCAGACAGGAGAGGCACAGAGGAGTGCTATCAGACAGGAGAGAGCACAGAGGAGTCCTATCAGACAGGAGAGAGCACAGAGGAGTCCTATCAGACAGGAGAGAGCACAGAGGAGTTCTATCAGACAGGAGAGAGCACAGAGGAGTGCTATCAGACAGGCGAGAGCACAGAGGAGTGCTATTAGACAGGAGAGAGCACAGAGGAGTACTATCAGACAGGAGAGAGCACAGAGGAGTGCTATCAGACAGGATAGAGCACAGAGGAGTGCTATCAGACAGGAGAGAGCACAGAGGAGTACTATCAGACAGGAGAGAGCACAGAGGAGTGCTATTAGACAGGATAGAGCACAGAGGAGTGCTATTAGACAGGATAGAGCACAGAGGAGTGCTATCAGACAGAAGAGAACACAGAGGAGTGCTATCAGACAGGAGAGAACACAGAGGAGTGCTATCAGACAGGAGAGAACACAGAGGAGTCCTATCAGACAGGAGAGGTGCACAGATGAGTACTACCAGACAGGAGAGAGCACAGAGGAGTCCTATCAGACAGGAGAGAGTACATAGGAGTGCTATGAGACAGGAGAGAGCATAGAGGAGTCCTATCAGACAGGAGAGAGCACAGAGGAGTCCTATCAGACATGAGAGAGCACAGAGGAGTCCTATCAGACAGGAGAGAGCACAGAGGAGTCCTATCAGACAGGAGAGAGCACAGAGGAGTACTATCAGACAGGAGAGAGTACAGAGGAGTGCTATCAGACAGAAGAGCACAGAGGAGTACTAGCAAACAGGAGAGAGCACAGAGGAGTACTATCAGACAGGAGAGAGCACAGAGGAGTACTATCAGACAGGAGAGAGCACAGAGGAGCACTATCAGACAGGAGAGAGCACAGAGGAGTGCTATTAGACAGGAGAGAGCACAGAGGAGTGCTATCAGACAGAAGAGAACACAGAGGAGGGCTATGAGACAGGAGAGAACATAGAGGAGTCCTATCAGGCAGGAGAGGTGCACAGATGAGTACTACCAGACAAGAGAGAGCAAAGAGGAGTCCGATCAGACAGGAGAGAGCACATAGGAGTGCTATGAGACAGGAGAGAGCACAGAAGAGTGCTATTAGACAGGAGAGAGCACAGAGGAGTACTATCAGACAGGAGAGAACACTGAGGAGTACAATCAGACCGGAGAGAGCACAGAGGAGTCCTATCAGACATGAGAGAGTACAGAAGAGTCTTATCAGACAGGAGAGAGCACAGAGGAGTCCTATCAGACAGGAAAGAGCACAGAGGAGTACTATCAGACAGGAGAGAGCACAGAGAAGTGCCATCAGACAGGAGAGAGTACAGAGGAGTCCTATCAGACAGAAGAGCACAGAGGAGTACTATCAGACAGGAGAGAGCACAGAGGAGTACTATCAGGAGAGAGCACAGAGGAGTGCCATCAGACAGGAGAGAGTACAGAGGAGTCCTATCAGACAGAAGAGCACAGAGGAGTACTATCAGACAGGAGAGAGCACAGAGGAGTACTATCAGACAGGAGAGAGCACAGAGGAGTGCCATCAGACAGGAGAGAGTACAGAGGAGTCCTATCAGACAGAAGAGCACAGAGGAGTACTATCAGACAGGAGAGAGCACAGAGGAGTACTATCAGACAGGAAACAGCACAGAGGAGTGCTAGCCCACCCTCACTTACTGGACTTTGTCCATGCCTGTGCTTCAGGTTGGACAAAGCCATGATTTTATAAGCCATGATTTCTATAAAAAGGAAATACATTTTTTTAATGAAATATTTTAGAAAGGTTAATGTTTTGCCAAGTAATGTTTTGCCAAGTATAACATATAAAAAGTATTTGAATCTGACAGTGCCCATTTAAGCTCTGTTCACATCTGTATCAGTGGTTCTGTTAGGTGTAGTAAATTGCAGGACAAGATAACATGCAAAGCAGCTATTTTGCCTGACAAAGCCCATTGTAGCCAATAGAGCCCATTGGGCCTGGTGGTGTCATGTGACAAAGCTGGCACAACCTCATTTTTGTTGCTCTATGACAGAGCAGAACAATAGTAACAGCACACACGTGAACAGAGCCTTCGGAAAACTTGGACTGATCAAGAACTAATGACTCATTAGGTATAAAACGACATTGAGTATAAGCAGAGCTTTGTCTGTTGGGAAAATACTATGTGGGTGTAGCCTAATGACACCTATTACACAATTCAGTCATTTTCCAATTGACATCAATTTAAAAAAAAAAGGGGATAACCGGAGGATTGGAGGTGGTTGATCCTGATTTTGATCTTTTCTAATGACTACAGAGAATACCTGACATCCTCCACAGGATTTTTTTCCTGTTGGAGGAGACAAAGGTCCCACATGCTACATCTTGCCAGAATGAATTGTTTCCCTGGTATTGTCTGGGACTTATACCCAGCATTAACACTTACTGAAGAGGAATGCCCACTATGACATGCCAAGTATGCGGTCATCCAACAACATACATCAATGACCAGTATCATAGACCAGCAACATGAGCATCTTCCACTCGGTGTTCTTTACAATTCCCAATATGTATATCCAGTTGTTGTTACTTTTTTTTTACATAAATAGTACTGTATCTCTGCATTTTACTGCCAACTCTCAGGCCTGCAGGTGTGATAATAAAATGCCATGCCGGAACACGTCTGTAACACCGCTGTTATGAACCAGCACACCAAACACTTCACAACGTGCCAGGGTCTGAGGTAGATTGAAATGGTGCATTCAAGTGGAATTATCACGCTCAATAAAGCTACAAAGGATCATGGGTTAATGATTTGTATAAATTTGCATGAGAAAAATGTACATTCAGTATCGTTCAGTATATTCTAGTCTATTCGGTATACAACAAATATAATCAACCTGATTCTTATAAATGTTGTCAAGCATTCCAGGATTTACATGGGTAAAAATTGCTAAAATGTTAGATTATTCACTAAGGGGTCAAGGTCCACTTGACCTCTACAGGAAGCTGCAATACATTTCCTTTAAAATGAGGGGACTGTGTTTGCTATGGGGATTTGTAACTGCTTTGGACAGTTCCTGACATGGACAGAGGTGTCAGCAGAGAGCACTGTGGTCAGACTGAAAAGAAAAACTATTCAACTTCCTCTGGAACAGAGCTGAAAAGTACTGGAACGGTTAAGAATTTTAAAATAGAAGTAATTTACAAATCTGTTTAAAGGAGTACTCCGGCGTGCACTTTTTTCCTTTTATCCCGTCCGGGCTGCAAAATAAAAGAAAACACACTTTCTCTTACCTGCCAACGAGCCCCCGGAGCTCCGGTACAGGTGTTCGGTCCCCGGGCTGTATTCTTCTTACTTCCTGTTAGCCCGACACGTCACACAGAGCTTCAGCCTATCACCGGCCGAGGCGGGACATCGCTGCGGACGGTGATAGGCTGAAGCTCCGTGTGACGTGCCGGGCTAACAGGAAGTAAGAAGAATACAGCCTGGGGACCGAACACCTGTACCAGAGTGTACCGGAGCTCCGGGGGCTCGTTGGCAGGTAAGAGAAAGTGCGTTTTCTTTTAATTTGCAGCCCGGACAGGATAAAAGGAAAAAAGTGCGCACCGGAGTACTCCTTTAACCTTTTGCAGAGTTAGGTATATCCAGCTCACCCCAAGGCATGCACACGGACAGGACTAGGACTTGTCCACAAATGTGCAAAGGAAGGAAGATGTCCAGCGCACACACTTATAGAAGAACTTCTTTTATTCAGTTGCCATAGGATACAGCAGGTACTCAGGTAATGTGACGCGTTTCGGCCCGCAGGCCGAAACGCTTCACATTATCTGAGTACCTGCTGTATCCTATGGCAACTGAATAAAAGAAGTTCTTCTATACTTGTGTGCGCTGGACATCTTCCTTCCTGTTTAACCCTTTGGCACCAGTTGATTAAAAAAAAAAGAAATAAACATTTTCCACTGGAGTACCCCTTTTATAGGAAGGTCTGGGAAACTTGCAGTGATACTTCCCATGAATAGTTTTTACGTGCTCCAGGGAAGAAAGGCAGGACCGCCCTCTTTATAAAAACATATATAATTTATGACAAGAAGTCACAGCTAGGTCTTGCTACTCTGCATGTGGGTGACTAGGAAAAATGATGTCATGCATGGTGCTGGGAGAGGCTGGAAAATAGTTGCCAAGATCCCTGCATTTTATGGTGAACTCCCCAGCCTGGAGCAATTTCTTCCATTCACAGTCCTACTTAACGCAAGTAGTCAGACAAGATAGCCAGGAGTGTGTAGCAATCTGACTGAACGACTGCAGAGGATCCACATCCCTCAGCTACTACTACAAAAGGAGTGACATGAAGTTTCCCACATACTCTAAAAATGACTAAATGTGGCACTAAAAGAAGGGAAACATGTAGGTTACACTTGACAAGGGGGGCGCAGTTCAGTAAAAAGACGCTGAATTTTGCAAAAACAAAAATTGTGCCTTTTTTATTGATGTGTCCTAATACATTAATACATTTCCCCAGTTATGTACACATCAATGCCCAGCATAGGGGAATGGTTAGAGAGGATTCTTAGCTGATCTCTGTGGATGAACAGTGATATTGGGCAGCAATATCAGCCAACTTTTTGCAGATTGTCAGATATATTTTTAGAGTTCTACAGACCCGACCACACCCTTCATTGCTCCATGCTTTGTTTTGTGGAAGCTACACATAGCAATTACCATTAGGCCTCTCCCCAAGCTATATTACTAGCAGAAGAGTAACACACCTATATCCAACAAAGGATACTGGGCAGAAATGAACAGAAGTGTAAGATCCTAAACCTGAATGAATGGTTAATACGAGGAGCAGAACATACTAGGCCAGGGATATTCCTACATGTAGGCAAATTCATGCAGTCCATAATGAGAGAAAAAAATGGCAAACCTGATAGCCCCATACCATGTAGAGCCAAAGTGAAAGTATGAGTTCAGAAAGATCTGGAATTTCATGGCCGAAAAAGAAAAAATCCATGTATTGGATATTGACTAAAGCGCATTAAAAAAAGGATTAATATTGTGCATAGTTTAAGTTTAATAGTTCAGAAAATGAGAATCTGACACCATTCTGGTCATATATACTGTAACTGTCTATGTAAACTAATAAGGTTACATTAGTTTGTTTGTATGACTTTTATAGGGATGTGTTGTTGTTGGTCTGCTATGAGATATGTAACCTCCTATGACACAAGGGGAGCCTGCCCAAAGACGTTCAGCCTGGTGACTGTACACATATACGCCATGATGGGGGAGTACAAAGGATATGCAGTGTCAAGCACTTTTTAACAAGCTTATATTAAAGCTAAACATGACCTTACATAGCTGCCCAGTCATCCATGCAATTTAACAGCAAAAACATGTAAGTCTAGCCTGAAAGGGTAATATACCATTACATAGATATGTGGGAAGCTTACACAGATAGGAATGCTAATGCATGTAACTATATAGCTGCAAACTATTCCTTCTCTATCACTGACAACAGCACACAGCTTCGACAAAGCTTGGACAAGTATTTCCAAACTTTTAGAATGATGTGGTAACTTTTAGAACATGTAGTCCTAGAAACGCTACATGTACATAGGTCATTACATGATGTATGGTATATTCTCCACATACTTTATATGGCTGCCTGTGGCGAGAAAGGGGAGGACTGCGGGATCCTGCATACATTTACTTGCTGATGGACTACTTCAGGTATAGGAAAGTTATTAGTTATCTGTTCATTTAATTAATGGTAAATCTTATAGATTTTTCCAACACATTCCGGATATGCTTATACAATATCCGATGGATCTGATTAATTATTATTATTTTTTATTTTTTTAAAGAAATGTATCTAAACTGAGTGATCATTTCTAAAGAATTTGTTTGATTCTGTTCTATTTATTTCTGCATTGTTCTTTTGGCCGTGTTTGTTATCTATTGGCCAATTCTGTTTTGTGAAAAAAAATTCTGGAAAAATTCAATAAAAAAAATTATTTTAACCTACATGTAAAGGACAATACTTCTCTATCTGATTATAGGATCCCACACTGAAAAACTACTACAAATTCCATCAGATGTACCCACCAGCATCCCACCGACAATGACATGCCGAAGTAACGGAAGACCCCAATAATTTTAATGGTTCGAGTCACCATATGGCCATATGAACTATTTTCAAAAGGACCTTGATAACACAGCAGACCTCGCTTTTGAGTCCATTGAAAATAGATCATACAGCCCCAACGGTGCATGACACCCGCAACGGGGGAACGTAGGAAGGTGAGTTAAAGTTTTTTTTTCTTGGCCTGGGCACAGGGGAAGGTAAACGAAGGGCGTTCAGGTACGCCTTTGCGTCCTGGGACCAAGGGCATACCTGTACGCCCTGGTCCCGTTACCAGGGTTTGAAGAAAGCTCACAAGATGAGCACGCTTCATACTCAGTGAGTCCCAGTTGCTATCAGCAACCGGGATCCATGGTTAATGCCGAGCATCGCCGATCGAGCCAATGCCCAGCATTAACCCTTTTTTACAAAGTTGATTGCGGCGTCTAAAATGCGGGGTTAATGATGTCGGTTAGCTCAGGGAAACTGATTGGGACATTCGTGGCAAAAAAGTGGGTCCCGATCAGCTGAGTGGATGGCAGGAGGGCCCTCTCCTGCCTTCTTACCGTCCGATTGATGCTCTGCAGCTCTGGAGGCTAGAGTAGCAGAGCACCGATAACACTGATCAACGCTGAGCCAAAGCTCAACATTGAACAGTTTATGCAACCATAAGATTGCATGTTATAGCCCCCTATGGGGGAAAAAAAAAAAAAAAAAAAGTTAATAAAAGTGAATTAACCCCTTCCTGATAAGTCTGACCCCCCCCCCTTTCCCATTTTTAAATTAAAATAATGTAATCAAAGATAAACATAATCATATGTGGTACCGCTGCGTGTGTAAATGTCCGAACTATTAAAATATAAGGTTAGTTAAACCGCACAGTCGATGGCGTACATGTAAAACGTAAAAGTACAAAACTGTGCATTTTTGGTCACTTCATATACCATAAAAAAGTCCCATCAAAATAAATATAGTACCGATAAAAAGTACAGATCACGGTGCAAAAAATGAGCCCTCATATAGCCTTGTATGCCGAAAAATTTTTCTATGCCAAAAAATTTTTCCCGAAAACTGAACTGTGTAGAAACGGAAGCCCCACAGATATTTTTTTGCTTTGTTTTGCTGTAGATTTTGTTATGATATGATTGATGTCATAACAAAGTAGAACTGATGATGCAAAAAACAAGCCCTTATATGGGTCTGTAGGTGCAAAATTGAAAGCGTTGATTTTTGGAAGGGCAGGAGAAAAAAACAAAAGTGCAAAAACGAAAGTTAACCCGGTCCTTAAAGGGGTACTCCACTACCCCAGCATTCGGAACATTTTGTCCTGTACACTGGGTGCGGGCTGTGGGGGTCCCCCTCCCATAGACCCCCTCCCATAGACTTACATTAAGGAGGAGTGGTGTGATGTCACGAGTGGCGTGACTATGACGTCATAACAAAAAGTTACGAGCGCTGGGGCAGTGGAGTACCCCTTTAAGGCCAAAATGGGCTTGGTCCTTAAGGGGTTAAGGGATACATTATTACCGCTACAAGAAGTACCGTTTGCTGATGTATACCGCTGTGCATTCTTCTTATGTCCACTAAGTTAAATAGACAAAACCACAGTGACCACAGACTAGTGGTATATTACCAAGTATATACAGGTACAACGATCTGTATATGTTTGGAAATGTACCAAAAGTAGTCACAAGTAGTCAAGGTCCTTTCCACTGAACTCAATAAACATGGCACAGGTACTCCATAGTACCGTTCTGCTGGTATGTCATTGTATCTCTCAAATGTAGGGTAGATGTGAACATATCCTAGGGCCAGTTTTAGATGTGTTTAATACAGCCATCTTCTGGAATCCATATTAATGACCTGAACTGAAAGCATTAATGATTCCTATGATCCTGAAAAATCCTTTAAGGGTAAAATCACACGTACAGGATCCTGTGCAGATTTGATGCGCAGGATTTGTAACTGCAGATTAGAAGCTGTGCCCAGTCATTTAGTTTACTTTGAAATCTGCAGCAGAAAATCCTGCGCATCAAATCTGTGTAGGAGTGATTGTACCCTAAGGACTCCCTTTAAGGTTTTCTGATGGCTACCAAACTGACAAACCTGCCACATCTGATGATGTCATACCATTATCAGCATAACCAAAAAAAATCTAGCTAATAGAGAGCCCAAAAAGACTTTTCTTGGGGGTACCGTATTTTTCGCCGTATAAGACACACTTAAAGGAAAAGTTGATGCCTCTTATACGGCGAATACACCCCTATCGTGGCGGTCCCTGCGGCCATCAACGGCCAGGACCCGCGGCTAATACAGGACATCACCGATCGCGATGATGCCCTGTATTAACCCTTCAGACGCGGCGATCAAAGCTGCTCAGTTGGGCTGCTCAGTTGGGCTGTTCGGGACCGCCGCGGTGAAATCGCGGCGTCCCAAACAGCTTACAGGACACTGGGAGGGACCTTACCTGCCTCCTCGGTGTCTGCTCCATGCCGGGATCCCCTGCAGGGCCGGCGCTCTCCTTCGACGTCATCACGTCGTCGTGCACGCCATCCTGTCATCCAATAGGAGCAGCGTGTGTAGCTGCGTGATGATGCTGACGGAGAGCGTGGATCCCGGGGAAGACGTCCGAAGCATCTCGGGGACACCACGGGGATGCGGCGACAGCGATGGAGCGACATCCAGGGCAGCGGTGACGGGTCCGGAGCCGCGGGGACATGTGAGTATTACCTCCTATACCAGTGGTCTTCAACCTGCGGACCTCCAGACGTTGCAAAACTACAACTCCCAGCATGCCCGGACAGCCAACGGCTGTCCGGGCATGCTGGGAGTTGTAGTTTTACAACATCTGGAGGTCCACAGGTTGAAGACCACTGTTGGGTTCAGAATCTTTTTTTTTCTAGATTTTGCACCTTTAAAATTGGGTGCGTCTTATATGCCGGTGCGTCTTATAGGGCGAAAAATAGGGTAAATAATGATACAGTTAGGACATTTGTTGTGGAGAATAGTCATAGAGGACGGACTTCTCTTGCTCTACTGTTTTCCCATGAAGGAATGCGGTGGTGCATGTGTCCACCATATGTTTGGCTGACTGACACAAGGAACAAGAGCACTGACTGAATCACACATTTATGGCCATGTCTCTCTCCTATCTGTTCTGACATCATTGTATATGAGGATATGCACTAAAATAAAGTTATTTGGAGAATTTTAACCCAGGGGCCTTGTGAATATCTACATGGAAGACAATGACTTATTACCAGCAGCTTAGAAGCCATGAGACGTAATGAAACAGGACAACATTGCTGGGGCTTATGTCACACTGATGTCACCTGAAAAGAAGGGATGTATATAGCTCAAAAAGTTAACAGCAACAATTGCAATATATTTAACCCTTTAATGACCAGGCTTGTCTGACCTTTAATGACCAGGCTCCTAGCCCCTAATAACCTGTTTCTTATCCACAGGGTTCCCTCTAGAAGGCTGCAGTCCATTCGTTGTCTATGGGAGCGTCCAGTACAGCACTGAGGTGTCGCTGCGCTCTCATGGATTGCATGCGGACCCTCTGCTCCATTTAGACAGCAGAGTGGGATGCCCATTCTAGAGAGGTCCCATAGATCAGACACATATCCTCTATGCCTGTGTTCATCTGCTGTATATTTGGTATGTCACATCTGTGGGGCACTGCTGAAATATACTCAAGGAAATGGGGATATGGAGTCGGTAAGAAACACAGAAATTTCTGATTCCAACTCCCCCAATTCTCCATGTTCAGACTCCTTCACAAATGACTCTTATAACAATAATTAGTAACAAATTTACTGTGGGAAAATGGGAACATCATGCTTTTCATCACCAACATGTGAATATAATACTTATTATTGTTCTGCTGGAGTTGGTACATTTCTACCAATTATAAATGCACAATTTTTTTCAGTTCTGCCAGGAAAATCTCCTGCCCACAGGCACAAAGGTATAATGATATATATATATCCGGATATATGCAACTGCAAGGGCTCGTTCACTCTACGGAAATTCTGTATGCAGCAGCCTTCCATTCATTTCAATGGGATTCTGCTGCTCTACTCACGTGTTGAAAGTTCCGCAACAAAACTTCTGATGAAAGATTGGATAGAAAACTATGTCAGAAAACTAAACATGTTCAATCTACCAGCAGAATCCGCCAGAAACTCCCATCTGTCAATGGTACAGCGCTTATTTCCTTGCTTAATATTGGAGTATGAACGGACCCTGAAGGCCCATTCACACAACGGAATTTCCAAGTGGAATGGAGCAGAAAAAGTCTGCTCGGAAATTCCATTTCAGCAGCCTCCTATTGATTTCAATTGGATTCTGCTGCACCGTGCACATGGCAGAAATTCAAATTCCAGACTCCACTGAAAGAATGAACATTTTCATTCTTTCAGCGTAATCTGTGCATTGCTGTCTATAGGGACTTCATCTCCGAGTGGTCCTAGCATCGGCTTGTTCTGTCGACACCTTTTGCCTACAGAATGTCTGTGTGAATGGCCCAAAGTCTACACTGTTACAAATGGTTCCATTTTACAAAAACCAAAAATGCTGTGAGAATTTAGCTCTAGGGTAGAGTCACACGGAACAGATTTTAAGCTGCAGATTCGCCGACGATGGACCCTACAGTGTGCCTCCAGCTGTGCCTGCCTGCTCGTAGCGGCAATCCACCCCTATGAGCAGACAAACAGCGATCTGGAAGTCACCGTCTGCATGTGCAGCAGATTGCCGCTAAGATCAGGCACAGCTGGAGGCACACTGTAGGGTCCATCATCGGTGGATCCACAGTGTAAAATACGCTGCAGATCCATTCCGTATGACCCTACACTTAAATGGAACCAGTCATCAGTTTTTTGCTGCATGAAACAGGGACAGGCTTTCTTATTACAATGATTGACTTTACTGCACTGCAATGTTTTAGAGATATCGCTGTTATAAAACCAGCCAGGAACAGGGTGACATCAAGGTGGTCCCTGGTGACTTCTCCATGTCCTGCCAGCCTTGATTAATACATTTCTCCTTTTAACTAAATAGGAAGATATGTACCAACTGAAGGCTGGCTGGGTGCAAAGAAGCCTCCAGGGACCACCCTGATGACTCTAAATACCATTCCTAGTCAGTGTTATAACTAAGATTCTTCAGAAATGCTGCAGCATTAGGCTAGGTAAACACTTTACTCAGAACAGTTTTAATCAATTGTGGATAGAAAAGACATAAAAATCCATTCTTAACATGCAGCCATTACTGAGGTCTCCAGATAACGACTTTTCCATAACCAGGAAAGGTAGGATCCTGGCAAAACAAGAGAGCGGCAATACAGGAGCTACTTAACTAACAGGCGGTTTTTGTCCATTCATGCATTTCCTGAAGGGAAAACATAAGTCAACCTTTCATTTATAGTCTTCACCATGAACTACATGAGAACAATTCAAGCACAAAATATACCTTATTAGGTAATTCTGACATAGGGGATCCTATGATCACTATCACTTGACCATAGAGGCGAGCTGGGACGAATAGTGTCTCTTACTCTGGAAGACATGTCCTATCCTTCATTAAAGACAATCCACTGATATGAAGAGGCAATGTGTAATGTTTAATTTCTCCTGTGGTGGCGCTGCAGGGAAACTAACACTTTCTGCCACTGATTACAGCTGATTGAGAGGGACTCCGGCAGGGGAACTTAGTCATCTGCATACAGCCATGAAACTCTAATTGTAGGGATTGTTCAAAGTGGAAAACCCCTTTAAGTTGCAACTCTAAGGCTATGTTAACATGCTGTTTCTCAGGCTAAAAAAGCTATTTTTTTCGGTTAAAAAACATCAGCATTTTTTTTAAAGGGAACCTGTCATCACTTTTATGATGCCTGAACAGTAAGTCATTGAGGCAGTCCCAAGCGGCTTTCCCCACCCATTAGCCTTGATTGATATACCCTACCTTGTTTGGATATAGGAAGATATCTATTATTCAAGTGGAGTGGGGAGAAGTCATTGGGGACCACCCTAATGACTCCTGGTTCAGGCAGCAGGAAAGTGATTACAGGATCCCTTTAAGCTTTATATGCACATGGTCATGTCCCACTATGTTTTAACCCTTCTTTTGTCCACCTTTCTTAACAGTAATTGTAGAAGTTTTTTGGGGCTACAGAAAATAACATACCGGTAGCTTAAAATAAACAGCTATGGCATTTCAGTTTGGGTGCTTATGCCCAAAAATACATTACTTAACACACACACACAAAAACAAACAATTATCCCCACAAATGGCAACGCCCCCAGAGCCCCCCGCCCCCCCCCCCCCCCCCCCTCCACCCCCCAAAAAAACAATTTACTATGTGGGAACATGGCCGAACTATGATTTTATGTTCTCCTCTTACTAATATAATTGTGTAAAATAGAGTCTGCTATTACCTGCACCAATGCCCAAAATTAAACTGTACCTCCCATTTCATATAATATTTGATACCACCCATTTCATATAAAATACACTTTGCATGCTGTGTTGCTTAAATGAGGCTAGGTTCACACTGTGGTACATTCCAGATATATGTCTACATTCCTGCAAAAAAAGGATGCAGATATATACAATCCAATGTAAAGTGGACCTGTCAGCAGATAAACATGGGTGTAAATAAGCCCATGGATCTATAGGGCTAGTCCTCAGTATTTAAACTATACCTTTTTATCTGCATAGTCTCTTCCAGTAATGAGATATAAGCCTTTATGTTACCATGCCAGTAATGTTCAAAAGCCCAAAAGGCATTCTTCTTAGTCACGGCCTGCTTGTATCCACCTACCCTTTTTGACAGGCAGCCACTAGATAAAGAGGGCAAGGACTGGACTGGGGAATGCCCCCTGGGCGTTTGAGCCTAATCTAGATAATAAAAAATGGCTTATATCTCTGTTTTGGTAGAGATAAAAATGGTATGCCTGAAATCCTGACTAGCCCTATCTAGCTATGGACTTTTTGACACCCCTGTTTACTGTTGACAGGTCCACTTTAAAGGGGTATTCAGGCTTTATACATCTTATCCCCTAGCGGGACCCCTGTGATCATGAATCTTATCCGCTATCCTTTGGATAGGGGATAAGATGTATAAAGCCGCAATACCCCTTTAAGTATGTTTAGGAGCTTTGGATTAAAATGCTAGGAAACTTTTTATTCACACATTTACAAAATTACTTTTTCATTTTCAATGTATGCAGTGTGAGATTAAAGAAAATGTTTGCAAAGGTGCTAAAGCCTCCAAAGTGTTTGACTCTCTAACACAACCCATCAATATACCCAATGACCACCAAACAGGAGATAAATATAGCATACCATTTACTCTATTAAGGTAGGATCACACATGCCATATTTTGCTGCGTATTTGCTGCTGCGTATTTTGCTACCCATTGACTTCAATGGCTAGGAAAATATGTAACAGCAAATATGCAGCAAAATACGGCACGTGTGACCCTACCCTTATAGGATAAAATCCAGCATCTGCCTTGCTTGCTGAAATGTTAGGTTAGTAATGTACACAGATTTCCGTACTCTCTAATAAAAATTTTTAAAGCATAAGACCTTTTACGAAACTTTCAAGCACATAAAAACATCTAAAATGTACTGCAAGTCAAAAGCTATAGTCTTGTCTTCATCATACAGCAAAAGGCATTTTAATGCATGTATCTTACAGACCCTTGTGCAAGCTCATGACACCAGTCAGCTCTGGGAAAACGTCACTCCAAGAAAAACAGACATTTCTGTCACGATGCCGGCTGGACTGTCACGATGCCGGCTGGCAGGTAGTGGATCCTCTGTGCCAGAGAGGGATAGGCGTGGACCGTGCTAGTGGACCGGTTCTAAGCCACTACTGGTTTTCACCAGAGCCCGCCGCAAAGCGGGTTGGTCTTGCTGCGGCGGTAGTGACCAGGTCGTATCCACTAGCAACGGCTCACCTCTCTGGCTGCTGAAGATAGGCGCGGTACAAGGGAGTAGGCAGAAGCAAGGTCGGACGTAGCAGAAGGTCGGGGCAGGCAGCAAGGATCGTAGTCAGGGGCAACGGCAGAAGGTCTGGAAACACAGGCAAGGAACACACAAGGAACGCTTTCACTGGCACTAAGGCAACAAGATCCGGCAAGGGAGTGCAAGGGAAGTGAGGTAATATAGGGAAGTGCACAGGTGATTACCCTAATTGGAACCACTGCGCCAATCAGCGGCGCAGTGGCCCTTTAAATCGCAGAGACCCGGCGCGCGCACGCCCTAGGGAGCGGGGCCGCGCGCGCCGGGACAGAACAGACGGGGAGCGAGTCAGGTAGGGGAGCCGGGGTGCGCATCGCGAGCGGGCGCTACCCGCATCGCGAATCGCATCCCGGCTGGCAGCGGGATCGCAGCGCCCCGGGTCAGAGGACGTGACCGGAGCGCTGCAGCGGAGAGAGTGAAGTGAGCGCTCCGGGGAGGAGCGGGGACCCGGAGCGCTCGGCGTAACAGTACCCCCCCCCTTTGGTCTCCCCCTCTTCTTGGAGCCTGAGAACCTGAGGAGCAGACTTTTGTCAAGGATGTTGTCCTCAGGTTCCCAGGATCTCTCTTCAGGACCACAACCCTCCCAGTCTACTAAAAAAAATTTTTTCCCTCTGACCTTTTTGGCAGCCAAAATTTCCTTGACCGAGAAGACGTCCGAGGAGCCGGAAACAGGAGTGGGAGGAACAGATTTGGGAGAAAAACGGTTGAGGATGAGTGGTTTGAGAAGAGAGACGTGAAAGGCATTAGGGATACGAAGAGAAGGAGGAAGAAGAAGTTTATAAGAGACAGGATTAATTTGACACAAAATTTTGAAAGGACCAAGATAGCGTGGTCCCAACTTGTAGCTAGGGACACGGAAGCGGACATATTTAGCGGAGAGCCATACCTTGTCTCCAGGGGAAAAAACGGGGGGAGCTCTTCTTTTCTTATCCGCGAACCTCTTCATGCGTGAAGAAGCCTGTAAGAGAGAATTTTGGGTCTCTCTCCATATAATGGAAAGGTCACGAGAAATTTCATCCACAGCGGGCAGACCAGAGGGCAAGGGGGTAGGGAGGGGGGGAAGAGGGTGACGGCCGTACACCACGAAAAATGGGGATTTGGAGGAAGATTCAGAGACCCTGAAGTTATACGAGAATTCGGCCCATGGAAGGAGATCTGCCCAGTCATCCTGGCGGGAGGAAACAAAATGTCGCAAATAATCACCCAAGATCTGGTTAATTCTTTCTACTTGTCCATTGGACTGGGGATGATATGCAGAGGAAAAATTTAATTTAATCTTGAGTTGTTTACAGAGAGCCCTCCAGAATTTAGACACGAATTGGACACCTCTATCCGAGACAATCTGCGTAGGCAACCCGTGAAGACGAAAAATGTGTACAAAAAATTGTTTAGCCAACTGAGGCGCAGAAGGAAGACCAGGAAGAGGGATGAAATGTGCCATTTTGGAGAATCGATCAACGACCACCCAAATAACAGTGTTGCCACGGGAAGGGGGTAAATCAGTAATAAAATCCATACCAATCAGAGACCAAGGCTGTTCGGGGACAGGCAGAGGATGAAGAAAACCAGCGGGCTTCTGGCGAGGAGTCTTATCCCGGGCACAGATAGTGCAGGCTCGCACAAAGTCCCCAACATCCGTCTCCAGAGTCGGCCACCAATAGAAGCGGGAGATGAGTTGCACAGATTTCTTGATGCCCGCATGACCTGCGAGATGGGAGGAGTGACCCCATTTGAGGATTCCGAGGCGTTGGCGTGGAGAAACAAAGGTCTTTCCTGGAGGAGTCTGCCTGATGGAGGCAGGAGAAGTAGAGATCAGGCAGTCAGGTGGAATGATGTGTTGCGGAGGGAGATCAACTTCTGAGGCATCCGAGGAACGAGAGAGAGCATCGGCCCTAATGTTCTTATCGGCAGGACGAAAGTGAATCTCAAAATTAAATCGGGCAAAGAACAGAGACCACCGGGCCTGGCGAGGATTCAGCCGTTGGGCAGACTGGAGGTAGGAGAGGTTCTTGTGGTCGGTGTAGATAATAACAGGAAATCTTGATCCCTCCAGCAGATGCCTCCATTCCTCAAGTGCTAACTTAATGGCTAGAAGCTCTCGATCCCCGATGGAGTAGTTCCTCTCCGCTGGAGAGAAGGTCCTAGAGAAAAAACCACAAGTGACAGCATGCCCGGAAGAATTTTTTTGTAGAAGAACAGCTCCAGCTCCCACTGAGGAGGCATCAACCTCCAATAGGAAGGGTTTGGAAGGGTCAGGTCTGGAGAGCACGGGAGCCGAAGAAAAGGCAGACTTGAGTCGTTTAAAGGCGTCTTCTGCTTGAGGAGGCCAGGACTTGGGATCAGCATTTTTTTTGGTTAAAGCCACGATAGGAGCCACAATGGTAGAAAAATGTGGAATAAATTGCCTGTAATAATTGGCGAACCCCAAAAAGCGTTGGATAGCACGGAGTCCGGAGGGGCGTGGCCAATCTAAGACGGCAGAGAGTTTGTCTGGATCCATCTGTAGTCCCTGGCCAGAGACCAAATATCCTAGAAAAGGAAGAGATTGGCATTCAAACAGACATTTCTCAATTTTGGCATAGAGTTGGTTGTCACGAAGTCTCTGAAGAACCATACGGACATGCTGGCGGTGTTCTTCTAGATTGGCAGAAAAAATTAGGATATCGTCCAGATATACAACAACACAGGAGTATAACAGATCACGAAAAATTTCATTGACAAAGTCTTGGAAGACGGCAGGGGCATTGCACAGTCCAAAGGGCATGACCAGATACTCAAAGTGTCCATCTCTGGTGTTAAATGCCGTTTTCCACTCGTCCCCCTCTCTGATGCGGATGAGGTTATAGGCGCCTCTTAAGTCCAATTTAGTGAAGATGTGGGCACCTTGGAGGCGATCAAAGAGTTCAGAGATGAGGGGTAAGGGGTAGCGGTTCTTAACCGTGATTTTATTAAGACCGCGGTAGTCAATGCAAGGACGTAGGGAGCCATCTTTTTTGGACACAAAGAAAAATCCGGCTCCGGCAGGAGAGGAGGATTTACGGATAAAGCCCTTTTTTAGATTCTCCTGGACGTATTCGGACATGGCAAGAGTCTCTGGGGCAGAGAGAGGATAAATTCTGCCCCGGGGTGGAGTAGTGCCCGGGAGGAGGTCGATAGGGCAATCATAAGGCCTGTGAGGAGGTAGAGTCTCAGCTTGTTTCTTGCAGAAAACATCCGCGAAGTCCATATAGGCCTTAGGGAGACCGGTTACAGGAGGAACCACAGAGTTACGGCAAGGGTTACTGGGAACCGGTTTTAGACAGTTCTTGGAACAAGAGGACCCCCAACTCTTGATCTCCCCAGTGGACCAATCCAGGGTTGGGGAATGAAGTTGAAGCCAGGGAAGTCCAAGGAGAATTTCTGAGGTGCAATTGGGGAGGACCAAAAGTTCAATCCTCTCATGATGAGATCCGATGCTCATAAGAAGGGGCTCCGTGCGGAAACGTATGGTACAGTCCAATCTTTCATTATTTACACAATTGATGTAGAGGGGTCTGGCGAGACTGGTCACCGGGATGTTGAACCTGTTGACGAGAGAGGCCAAAATAAAATTTCCTGCAGATCCAGAGTCCAAGAAGGCCACAGCAGGGAAGGAGAAGGCAGAGGCAGACATCCGCACAGGCACTGTAAGACGTGGAGAAGCAGAGTAGACATCAAGGACTGTCTCACCTTTGTGCGGAGTCAGCGTACGTCTTTCCAGGCGGGGAGGACGGATAGGACAATCCCTCAGGAAGTGTTCGGTACTAGCACAGTACAGGCAGAGGTTCTCCATACGGCGTCGTGTCCTCTCTTGAGGTGTCAGGCGAGACCGGTCGACCTGCATAGCCTCCACGGCGGAAGGCACAAGAACAGATTGCAGGGGACCAGAGGAGAGAGGAGCCGAGGAGGAGAAACGCCTCGTGCGAACAGAGTCCATATCTTGGCGGAGTTCCCGACGCCTTTCGGAAAAACGCATGTCAATGCGAGTGGCTAGGTGAATAAGTTCATGTAGATTAGCAGGAATTTCTCGTGCGGCCAGAACATCTTTAATGTTGCTGGATAGGCCTTTTTTGAAGGTCGCGCAGAGGGCCTCATTATTCCAGGACAATTCTGAAGCAAGTGTACGGAACTGTACGGCATACTCGCCAACGGAAGAATTACCCTGGACCAGGTTCAACAGGGCAGTCTCAGCAGAAGAGGCTCGGGCAGGTTCCTCAAAGACACTTCGGATTTCCGAGAAGAAGGAGTGTACAGAGGCAGTGACGGGGTCATTGCGGTCCCAGAGCGGTGTGGCCCATGACAGGGCTTTTCCGGACAGAAGACTGACTACGAAAGCCACCTTAGACCTTTCAGTGGGAAACAGGTCCGACATCATCTCCAGATGCAGGGAACATTGGGAAAGAAAGCCACGGCAAAACTTAGAGTCCCCATCAAATTTATCCGGCAAGGATAAGCGTATCCCAGGAGCGGCCACTCGCTGCGGAGGAGGTGCAGGAGCTGGCGGAGGAGATGACTGCTGAAGCTGTGGTAGTAACTGTTGTAGCATAACGGTCAGTTGAGACAGCTGTTGGCCTTGTTGCGCTATCTGTTGTGACTGCTGGGCGACCACCGTGGTGAGGTCAGCGACAACTGGCAGAGGAACTTCAGCGGGATCCATGGCCGGATCTACTGTCACGATGCCGGCTGGACTGTCACGATGCCGGCTGGCAGGTAGTGGATCCTCTGTGCCAGAGAGGGATAGGCGTGGACCGTGCTAGTGGACCGGTTCTAAGCCACTACTGGTTTTCACCAGAGCCCGCCGCAAAGCGGGTTGGTCTTGCTGCGGCGGTAGTGACCAGGTCGTATCCACTAGCAACGGCTCACCTCTCTGGCTGCTGAAGATAGGCGCGGTACAAGGGAGTAGGCAGAAGCAAGGTCGGACGTAGCAGAAGGTCGGGGCAGGCAGCAAGGATCGTAGTCAGGGGCAACGGCAGAAGGTCTGGAAACACAGGCAAGGAACACACAAGGAACGCTTTCACTGGCACTAAGGCAACAAGATCCGGCAAGGGAGTGCAAGGGAAGTGAGGTAATATAGGGAAGTGCACAGGTGATTACCCTAATTGGAACCACTGCGCCAATCAGCGGCGCAGTGGCCCTTTAAATCGCAGAGACCCGGCGCGCGCGCGCCCTAGGGAGCGGGGCCGCGCGCACCGGGACAGAACAGACGGGGAGCGAGTCAGGTAGGGGAGCCGGGGTGCGCATCGCGAGCGGGCGCTACCCGCATCGCGAATCGCATCCCGGCTGGCAGCGGGATCGCAGCGCCCCGGGTCAGAGGACGTGACCGGAGCGCTGCAGCGGAGAGAGTGAAGTGAGCGCTCCGGGGAGGAGCGGGGACCCGGAGCGCTCGGCGTAACAATTTCTTGATAAGGCAGAAGGAAACTGTGACAACACTAAAGTTACACCATGGTTTCAAATAGGGCCGCTCTAAAGGGAAGCTTGTCTGTAATGGAGCTAAACAATATTATAATGTAAATAGTTCCTAGAGACATAGGGGCCCAGTACAGAAGCTATACTAGGAAGCCTAGGCCATATAGCTAATCGGTAATGACTACAATATGGACTAAGAAATCAGTCTATTACAATTTTTTTAAATAAATAAATAATTATATACACTGCTCAAAAAAATAAAGGCAACACAAACAAAACAATGTAACTGAAAGTCAATCACACTTCTGTGAAATCACACTGTCCACTCAGGAAGCAACACTGATTGACAATCATTTTCACATGGAGGCACTACCAGGAGACAGCCCAGTACATCAGGAGACGTGGAGGAGGCCGTAGGAGGGCAACTTCCCAGCACAGGACCTTTGTGCGTGGAGGAGCCTGAGGAGCTCTGCCAGAGCTCTGCAAAATGACCTCCAGCAGGCCACAAGTGTGCATCTGTCCACTCAAATGGTCAGAAACAGACTCCATGAGGGTGGTATGAGGGCCCGATGTCCACAGGTGGGGGTTGTGCTTACAGCCCAACACCGTGCAGGAAGTTTGGCATTTGCCAGAGAACACCAAGATTGGCAAATTCGCCACTGGTACAAATTAAAGCAGGTTCATACTGAGCACATGTGACAGACGTGACAGAATCTGGAGACGCCGTGGAGAATGTTCTGCTGCCTGCAACATCCTCCAACATGACCGGTTTGGTGGTGGGTCAGTAATGGTGTGGGGTGGCATTTCTTTGGGGGGCTGCACAGCCATCCATATGCTTGCCAGAGGTAGCCTGACTGCCATTAGGTACCGAGATGAGATCCTCAGACCCCTTGTGAGACCATATGCTGGTGCGGTTGGCCCTGAGTTCCTTCTAATGCAAGACAATGCTAGACGTCTTGTGGCTGCAGTGTGTCAGCAGTTCCTACAAGAGGAAGGCATTGATGCTATGGACTGGCCCGCCCTTTCCCCAGACCTGAATCCGATTGAGCACATCTGGGACATCATGTCTTGCTCCATCCACCAACACCACATTGCACCACAGTCTGTCCAGGAGTTGGCGGATGCTTAAGTCCAGGTCTGGGAGGACATCCCTCAGGAGACCATCCGCCACCTCATCAAGAGCATGCCCAGGCGTTGTAGGGAGGTCATACAGACACGTGGAGGCCACACACTACTGAGCCTCATTTTGACTTGTTTTAAGGACATTACATAAAGTTGGATCAGCCTGTAGTGTGGTTTTCCACTTTGATTTTGAGTGTGACTACATATCCAGACCTCCATGGGTTGAGAAATTTGATTTCCATTGATAATTTTTGTGTGATTTTGTTGTCAGCACATTCAACTATGTAAAGATGAAAATATTTCATACGATTAGTTCATTCATTCAGATCTAGGATGTGTTATCTTAGTGTTCCCTTTATTCTTTTGAGCAGTATATATATATATATATATATATATATATATATATACACACACACACACACACACACACACACACATGTGCCACAGATAGACTATGGCTATATATTCGGATCTGCATCAGGGATTGGAGGCCCCATTTGGGGCTTCTGTCACAGAATTCATTAAAATATTCAGTAAATCCTGTATTTTTTTTGTCTGGAAATTTCAAGTAAAATATTCAATAATAGTCAATAGGGTCTGTCAGGCTCGATTGGTGTCAGACAAGCAGCAGACCATCTGGCTCAGTGTTTTAACCCTGAACAGAATCTGCAATGGAGGCCCCGGACAATCCGTTGCAGATAGGAACCTAACCTGATTTGCTGCCTAACCAGGTAGCATATAAATGATCTGCTTTACATATCGTTTTAGCCTAATTTGTGAAACACATCCACAGCTGTATGTGTGCCCTAAGAACTCAGGGCCAGCCTTCCATACTCCTCATGTAGCTTTATGCATCTTTTACTAATAGGTATAAAGGATCACTTTTACCTCAAAGTCCATTTGCAAGTCAACACCTTGAACTCACTTTTCACCAAACCATTCAAAGCCATACCATCCATCAATGTTCAGATAAGTGATATGTGCCAAAGTAACATCCACATAAATGTCAGGACCAAACAGTTCCCAGCAGACCATTGCCCAGAGCATAACACTACCACCACTGGCTTGCCTTCTTGCCATGGTGCATCCTGATGTCAACTCTTCCCCAGATTATTCATGGACATGCACCTGGCCACTCACATGATGAAAAAGTGATTCCTCCCACTAGGCCACTTTTCATACTTGCCAACAGTCCCAATGTTAGAGGAACCATGATGCAAAGAGAAGAAAATTTATGCAAGCCCTCCCCGAAAGTGGGCACTTTGAGGGTATCTGGCCTGCAGCAATGCAGAAAGCTTCAAAACAACTTTCCATCATAGCCAACATGAACTATTTCAGCATTTTGTACTACAGTAGTGCTTCTGTGTAACAGAATCAGACAGGCCAGCATTTCTTCCCATCAATGAGCCCTTGATCTTGTTGCTGGTCCAACGGGTTCCTTTGTTGAAACACTTTTGTTAGGTACTAAGCACACCCCTCAAGATCTGCCATTTTGGAGCAGCTCCCACCCAGTTATCTAGTCATCCAGCAATGGAGTGGTGCTTCGAGAAATCACAGGAATACACTAGGCGCTGACCGGGATGAAGGGAATATAGTTACCTCCTAGAAGTGCTGTGACTCCTGTTCCCTTCATCCGGTCAGCGCCAAGTGTGTTCCTGTGATTTCTCGAAGCTCCACTCCATTGCTATCCAATACATTAGGAAGGCTGCAGATGGGATATCGAGCAATTACCGTATATATGCTTTCCATTGTTGTGTATGCAGATACACAACCTGAAGCGGTAAGCGGCTGCTCACCCCTCCCCGGCTCATCATTGTACTAGTGATACTCCACTATGGAGCGCCTTTGCTTTTCTCTCTATCTAGTCTTCCAGTCATACCAGTAACATTTGGTCCTTATGAAAGTTGTTCAGGTCCTCATTCTCACCCATTTTCCTTCTTCCAACCAATTAACCTAAAGAACAGACAATGGCGTCTTCCCACTCTTTGAAAGAAACCATTGTCACGAGATAATTAATGTTATTAATTTCAACTGGCAGTGAACACATACCTACAAAACCATGCCCAATATTTTTACCAATAACCACATGATGCTGCCAATAATCCTAGTAACAGCATGACCACTGGTGTGGTTTCAGATGCATGCATTCCCCCTCATGAGGGTGCACAGCCTAAATGCTATGGAAGGCACTATGGGCTCATAACATGTAGAGACAGTGCAGGAGATTTATGAAAACCTGTCCAGAGAAAAAGTTGGTGAGTTGTCCATAGCAACCAATCAGATCGCTTCTTTCATATTTGAAAATGCCTCTGAAAAATGAAAGAAGTGATCTGATTGGTTGTTATGGGCAACTCTGCAACTTTTTCTCTGGACAGGTTTTCATAAATCTCCCCCAGTGACACAAACTATAAAGTCCAAAATCAAGGCTGTGTTTATTTTGAATCAAGAAACAGTCTTTTCAGATTTTTTGGCAAAACACAATCTTGTCCGGGCGCTACCTACACAAACAACTGTCCTAGAGACTCTAGGAACAAAATAGTACACCTCAATGTACACCTAGTACACTTCAATTGCTACCTAGAACTATGTCACTGCCTAGGAGTTATGTGCAGTATGAAACATGGAGCTCCATTATAGACCCAATCATACTCACTATTATTCTACACATCAGAAAGATTCCATCCAGACCACTATATATGAAGTCAGTATATTCCAACAATACCAACACAGTACATTAACACTAAATGTGCAGTACTACAGTCGGGGTGAGGGGTTGGAGAAGTGCGCTAAAACCAACAATGTAGAGAAATAAAGAGATGGCGGCTCACCAAATCTTCATGACTGCTTCATTATTTGTCAGTCGTATTCACATCATGACAGGGGGGAGACATGCAGGGGGTGTGGAAGAACAGAGGCTACAGCTACCGTTTCACACTAGTTGTACTTCATCATTATTTAACCCTATATAAGCACGCCCCTATTTAATCTTACCTGTGACCAGCAGTATACGAGAGGCCTGATGAAGCACAACTAGTGTGAAACGGTAGCCGTAGCCTTCGTTCTTCCACACCCCTGCATGTCTCCCCCTGTCATGATGTGAATACGACTGACAAATAAAGAAGAAGTCATGAAGATTTGGTGAGTCGCTGTCTCTTTATTTCTCTACATTGTTGGTTTTAGCACACTAGAACTCTGGTGATGGACTTGTAACCTTGAGATTGTTGATATTTGTCCACAATTTTGGTTCTCAAGTCCTCAGACAGCTCTCTCCTCCTCTTTCTGTTGTCCATGCTTAGTGTGGCACACACAGATACACAATGCAAAGACTAAGTGAACTTCTCTCCTTTATATCTGCTTTCAGGGGTGATTTTTATATTGCCCACACCTCTTACTTGCCCCAGGTAAGTTTTAAGGAGCATCACATGCTTGAAACAATCTTATTTTTCCACAATTTTGAAAGGGTGCCAATAATTTTGTCCAGGCCATTTTTGGAGTTTGGTGTGACATTATGTCCAATTTGCTTATTTTCCTCCCTTTTTTGGTTTAGTTCCAATACACACAAAGGGGATAAACATGTGTATAGCAAAACATGTGTTACTGTAATCCTTGTAGAAAAAATCAACAAAAAGTAGTAATATTTCTTGTGCTGATCGGAGGGGAACTCCATAAAATCTAGCTTTTAATGTTTATAGTTAAAAGCCACCAGAGTAATCAGAAAGGAGTGCTCAAAACTAAATCCAACACCAAATCATAAATCAAAGGATTACCACATGTCAATGTGGATTTATCAAGAATGATCCCATTCTAATGCTCGTAGTGTAGACCCAACGCGTTTCTACCACATTTGTGTGGTGTCATCAGGGGACTAAAGAAGATACTAGTATGAGGCTATTTGTTCTAAGCCTACCATGCACTAGAAGTAATACAATTAGAAAAAAGTTTAGAAACTGAGAACCACGATTACTCATGGAAGGGGTACACCCGATACATAGTGTGCCCCATGCAAATTTTCAGGACACGGACTCCTAAGCAACAGGGTTAGTTGTCATCAGTGGATCTGTAAAGAAAACGTACACAGAATGGATGGTTTCGATAAACATTCCTCAAAAGTACTAATTGATTCCACTTATAAAATCACTCACATAGCCCTGAAGAGTCCAAAGGTACCTAGAGGGAAATAGAATATAACTTCCATAAGTGTACTGCTTATGTGTACCTGAGAGGAAAAGGGTGCAAAACGCACCAGCAGATGTACTCACTGTTAGGATGTACTTGCTTCCGGCAAATAAGGTCTCAGTGCTGCGCTCCTACCCGCAGTGGCGGGGAGCCGTCTAGTAATCACGGCTGCTGAGCGCACACTGAGACCATGCCGGCGTCTGACGTAATATCCGCTGCCAACCGGAAGCCGCGTCTTAGCGCCCAGCCCTCTAGACGCGAACAGAGGGCGGCGCTAGGTGAGACAAAACAGCGTCCTTAGTAACCGCAGCGATATAATAATAATAATCTGACAATATGCCTGATAGACAGAGGGAACCCCAATGTGTCACTATATATGTATATACTCGGAGCGAGGTAAGTTAGTTCCTACCAGAGGACAAAACATTAGAGACCAAAGCGTATAAGAATTACGTCACAGACAAAATTAGGGGGTTTGTGTGCCTAACTAGGAGAGGAAGGGGAGAACTGCAGCGCATCCATGACCTTTAAAAGGATGCAAGGTCCCGCGAGCTAACTAAGCAGTAAAAACCCATGTATTATGACTCTCCTCACAAAGAAACCCCCATTTAGGTGGAAGAAATATATGGACTATGATCTGGAGCACCCAAATGTCTCTATGCTATTCTAGAGTATATGTATATATAAATATAGATGAATACTAACCCCCACACACATATAACATATCATGCATATAAAATGATAATCGCTAGTGTGAATAAGTACAATAGGGGAAAAAAAAAAAAAAACTCTTGGTCCATATCTCTAGAAAAATAATTGATCATAGTAATACCAGAAGGAATGGTAATTATTTATATAGTGAATGATTATTAAATGATAATGACTAGAGAAAGCGCATGACCTGCAAGGATCAACCCAACCAATAATTGAGGAATAAGAGGATGACCTACAAGGATCAACCCAACCAATAAATGAGGAATAAGAGGTCAGGGTAAATAGTACATATGGAGATTAATCCAACTATGTGGACCCTAATTAAATAACCTAAATAGGTAGATTAGGAAATTCAAAAACCAGATGGTTAGAGGCTCAAAAGCTGGAGCGGCTTGGAAATCCCAAGGGGGGGATAACATGCGGGGGCCCCTTGTGACCTGCAACATACACCAGGGCAAAGACTAGGGGAGAGTGACAGGGGATAGACAGGGGCCTAAGGTGCCTGAAAATTTGCATGGGGCACACTATGTATCGGGTGTACCCCTTCCATGAGTAATCGTGGTTCTCAGTTTCTAAACTTTTTTCTAATTGTATTACTTCTAGTGCATGGTAGGCTTAGAACAAATAGCCTCATACTAGTATCTTCTTTAGTCCCCTGATGACACCACACAAATGTGGTAGAAACGCGTTGGGTCTACACTACGAGCATTAGAATGGGATCACTCTTGATAAATCCACATTGACATGTGGTAATCCTTTGATTTATGATTTGGTGTTGGATTTAGTTTTGAGCACTCCTTTCTGATTACTCTGGTGGCTTTTAACTATAAACATTAAAAGCTAGATTTTATGGAGTTCCCCTCCGATCAGCACAAGAAATATTACTACTTTTTGTTGATTTTTTCTACTTCAATTATCCGGGAATATATTGGTCATATGCAGACCGTAATATTATCATAGGCATATTTTTTCCTATTAAGCTGTTATGGCAAGTCTGGTCACAGAGGTACCCAATTTGGCTGAGTGGCTCACAGAGGCCAAAGAAGTATTCTCTGAGCGAACATTTACACAACCTAAGTACACTCCATCATTGAAAATAGCCCTGAGAGATCTGGTTGTATGCTATAAACAGTATGCCCTCTCTTTCTGGGAGATTCAAGCATTTGAGAACTATCTGAGACATAAAATTGTCCCTAGAGGCCTCCGTATTCCAGTATTACCAGCAGCTAGGCTGAGGACCCCATTGGTCCTAAAGAAGTGGGAATCGGAGGCTACGTCCACCTCTCTGAGATTTATTGAAATTCTCCTGGAGGAAGAGAAGGCCAACTTAACTTTAGCTGAATCTAAATTGAAAGAACAGAGAGAGATCGTCCTGAAATTTAAGGACGACCCTGATTTCAGCACAAAAGAGACACATACTAAGACTGTCTTAGAGAGATTCCAATATCAACTTAAAGAGCGTAAACATACCCAGTTCATTAGGGATTTGCAGGAATTCCGTGAAAATAAGGCTTACACTGTACTATCTAGGAGTTCTAACTATCGGGACACAGATACAGAAATATCATCATCAGACACTGAACCCGGGGAGGGTGATAAAACAGGGTCTCGAGGCAAACGTGGACGAGGCAACTACTACCCAAGACGAGGTAGAGGTTCAGGTAGAGGTAGAGGAGAGAATAATAATAGAAAGCCCTATCCAGGTACAGAATGGTCTGGCGAAAATCCCTCTGGGCCCTCTCCCTCGGGCTCATCCTCTATTCCACCTTTTTTAGGGGGGGATTCTCGGGAAACCTCCAGGGACCCCTACCCTCAGCGAGTCAGGGAACCCCGAAAATAAACTACAAGGATGAGGGTTCATTACAAGTGATTAACCTATCTAAATTCACTCTTACTCCTGCACAGATGGGGGTCCTTGGCCGTGGTCTGTCATTTGTCCCAACTGTGGGATTTGACCGTTTTACGTGGACCAAGGACCTCCATCTGTTCATACGCAAATTGAAATGGCATAAATTCCATAAAATTCGAGAGAGAAAGGAATGCCAAGAACTAGGAATCGGTATTCAAGAACTCCCAGTGGTACGTGACTTAGCATCTTTGCTTGACGATAACCCCAACATTCGAGGTGAGGGACCATTTACTACTTGCAAACTATCTAACAAGGCCTTCCCCCCGATTGGAGAGACGTCTTGTATAGATGTATTTCTAGAACTTGTCTGTAAAGATATGGAGATGATGGAGGTACCCACCCTATCTGCATCTAGGATGAATTTTTCTCGTGTAGAAAAACAAGCCATCCAGCAATTACAAAAAAATGAACATCTGATAATAAAAACTGCAGACAAGGGTGGCAACATCGTAGTACTGGATCGTTTCCAGTACATTAATATGTGTAATAGATTATTGAACGATAGATCTACTTATGAGATAATGACCTTAGATCCTACGAATATTTATAAACAGGAATTAAAGACTATTGTGACACAAGCTAGATCCAGGAGACTGATTAGTGACCAGGAATTAGATTTTTTACTAACAAAAAATCCCACCATTCCGACCTTCTATGCCCTGCCAAAAGTCCACAAGGGTGTTACGCCCCTTAAAGGACGACCTATAGTGGCAGGGATAGGAGGTCTCACACAGAATGCTGGGATTTACATTGACCGGATACTAAGAGATTTTGTAGAAGCTCTTCCTTCCTACACTCGAGATACAACCGACCTCCTCAAAAAACTAGAGGGGATATTTGTAGATAGGAACACTATCTTAACTAGTATCGATGTGGAAGCGTTGTACTCTTCAATACCCCATGAAATAGGAATGAAGGCTGTAGCCTACTTCTTAGCATTTCGAGGTAACCAGTATAAGGCACATAATGATTTCATTCTCGAACTGCTGCAGTTCACACTTACCCACAATTATTTTTTATTTAATGGGAAATTCTTCCACCAGCTCAGAGGGACCGCTATGGGGAGCCCTTGTGCCCCCAGCTATGCGAATCTCACTCTGGGCTGGTGGGAGGCTACCCAAGTTTTTTATGATTTCAGAGAACAGTTCACTGAGCGTGCCCTATTGTGGGCACGCTATATTGACGATATTTTTATTCTCTGGCAGGGGAACACGCAGCAGTTTGAGCAATTTTTGGAGTCACTAAATGTGAACAATATTGGTTTAACTTTTACTTATGAATATCATGAACAGTCCCTCTCTTTCCTGGATATAGCCATACATAAGAATTTTGACGGTAGCATCCGTACCACAGTACATCGTAAAGCCACTGCTACCAATTCTCTCCTGAGGTGGGAGAGCTGTCACCCGGTCCCCCTTAAAAGGGGGATACCGCGGGGACAGTACCTCCGCCTCAGGAGGAATTGCTCTGATAAACATGATTTCATTCGAGAAGCGCATGACCTGAGGAAGAGATTTACCAATAGAGGTTATCCTCAATACACCTTACGATCAGCATATCAACATGCCCTGAGGACCCCCAGAGACACACTTCTAGTACCTAAGAAAAGCCCGGATACTATTCCATCTATGCGTGTCATCGCCACCTTTGACCAAGGTGCCACCCATATGCGGGATGTCCTGAAAAAATATTGGGGCATCCTACAGATGGATGTTGACATCAAGGACGTAATTCCTGATTACCCCCAGGTCACATATAGAAGAGGTCGTAACCTGGGGGATATGATCACTAATAGCCATCTTTCCCCAGTGACATCGGATCGGATGACTTGGCTGGATAGAACCCATAAACCAATGGGTAACTACCCTTGTGGTCATTGCAAAGCATGCCCTCATATTCTCAGGAATAAATCCTTTCGAAGTGCAAGCACAGGTAGAGAGTTCAGGATCCGTAATTTTATTAACTGTACCACACGAGGCATCATCTACATGGCTATTTGTCCCTGCCTTAAAAAGTACATAGGAAAAACCTTTAGAGAATTTAAGAAACGGATCCTTGAACACCTTGGAGATGTGAGGCATGACCGAGATACTCCCTTAGCTAGACATATGAACTGTTTTCACAGGAATGACTCCAATAATTTAAAGTTCTTTGGGATTGAAAAAGTGGAACCTTCACCCAGAGGGGGAAATTTCGATCAACGGTTATTACAGAAAGAGTGTCGCTGGATCTATGAACTAGGTACTAGTGGCCCGGAGGGGCTAAATGAACAACTAAATTATGCGTGCTTTCTGTGACCTGCTCTCACCTTTATGGTGATTCCTAGGCAGTTAGTGGAGACCCTAGTGGGCCTATCAGTCAGTATCACCATATAGTTAGGGCTCTATGAGGCCAAGTAGGAGGTACGTGAGCGGGGCCGCCCTTATTAGGGCGTCCACCCTGCCTAGGGATTAGGGCATTCTAGCTAGATCAGGGATAGATTAGGCACCTTAGGCCCCTGTCTATCCCCTGTCACTCTCCCCTAGTCTTTGCCCTGGTGTATGTTGCAGGTCACAAGGGGCCCCCGCATGTTATCCCCCCCTTGGGATTTCCAAGCCGCTCCAGCTTTTGAGCCTCTAACCATCTGGTTTTTGAATTTCCTAATCTACCTATTTAGGTTATTTAATTAGGGTCCACATAGTTGGATTAATCTCCATATGTACTATTTACCCTGACCTCTTATTCCTCATTTATTGGTTGGGTTGATCCTTGTAGGTCATCCTCTTATTCCTCAATTATTGGTTGGGTTGATCCTTGCAGGTCATGCGCTTTCTCTAGTCATTATCATTTAATAATCATTCACTATATAAATAATTACCATTCCTTCTGGTATTACTATGATCAATTATTTTTCTAGAGATATGGACCAAGAGTTTTTTTTTTTTTTTTTTTTTTCCCCTATTGTACTTATTCACACTAGCGATTATCATTTTATATGCATGATATGTTATATGTGTGTGGGGGTTAGTATTCATCTATATTTATATATACATATACTCTAGAATAGCATAGAGACATTTGGGTGCTCCAGATCATAGTCCATATATTTCTTCCACCTAAATGGGGGTTTCTTTGTGAGGAGAGTCATAATACATGGGTTTTTACTGCTTAGTTAGCTCGCGGGACCTTGCATCCTTTTAAAGGTCATGGATGCGCTGCAGTTCTCCCCTTCCTCTCCTAGTTAGGCACACAAACCCCCTAATTTTGTCTGTGACGTAATTCTTATACGCTTTGGTCTCTAATGTTTTGTCCTCTGGTAGGAACTAACTTACCTCGCTCCGAGTATATACATATATAGTGACACATTGGGGTTCCCTCTGTCTATCAGGCATATTGTCAGATTATTATTATTATATCGCTGCGGTTACTAAGGACGCTGTTTTGTCTCACCTAGCGCCGCCCTCTGTTCGCGTCTAGAGGGCTGGGCGCTAAGACGCGGCTTCCGGTTGGCAGCGGATATTACGTCAGACGCCGGCATGGTCTCAGTGTGCGCTCAGCAGCCGTGATTACTAGACGGCTCCCCGCCACTGCGGGTAGGAGCGCAGCACTGAGACCTTATTTGCCGGAAGCAAGTACATCCTAACAGTGAGTACATCTGCTGGTGCGTTTTGCACCCTTTTCCTCTCAGGTACACATAAGCAGTACACTTATGGAAGTTATATTCTATTTCCCTCTAGGTACCTTTGGACTCTTCAGGGCTATGTGAGTGATTTTATAAGTGGAATCAATTAGTACTTTTGAGGAATGTTTATCGAAACCATCCATTCTGTGTACGTTTTCTTTACAGATCCACTGATGACAACTAACCCTGTTGCTTAGGAGTCCGTGTCCTGAAAATTTGCATGGGGCACACTATGTATCGGGTGTACCCCTTCCATGAGTAATCGTGGTTCTCAGTTTCTAAACTTTTTTCTAATTGTATTACTTCTAGTGCATGGTAGGCTTAGAACAAATAGCCTCATACTAGTATCTTCTTTAGTCCCCTGATGACACCACACAAATGTGGTAGAAACGCGTTGGGTCTACACTACGAGCATTAGAATGGGATCATTCTTGATAAATCCACATTGACATGTGGTAATCCTTTGATTTATGATTTGGTGTTGGATTTAGTTTTGAGCACTCCTTTCTGATTACTCTGGTGGCTTTTAACTATAAACATTAAAAGCTAGATTTTATGGAGTTCCCCTCCGATCAGCACAAGAAATATTACTACTTTTTGTTGATTTTTTCTACTTCAATTATCCGGGAATATATTGGTCATATGCAGACCGTAATATTATCATAGGCATATTTTTTCCTGTTACTGTAATCCTTCTCTGTGAGAAATACTTAATTTTCTAGAAAAATTTCCGGGGTGCCAACATTTACGGCCATGACTGTAGCACATATCACCTATAGAAGTCCACTTGTGGCAGTGCCGAACAATACCTGTTTTTGATTGGTCTGGCAGTGTGCTAATAGCCTACAATCACTCCTCTTGCTGGCACTTATTACTGCTGACAAGTGGACTGGTCAGTAAGTAGACCAGTGTTTCCCAACCTGGGTGCCTCCAGGTGTTGCAAAACTACAATTCGTTGGCTGTCCGGGCATGCTGGGAGTTGTAGTTTTGCAACAGCTGGAGGCATCCTGGTTGGGAAGCAATGATATAGACGCATGGATTTCTCTGCTGACATCAATTTTTATGGCTACAAAAAACCATACATGAGTCCTAAGTTCTTATTCCAGTACCCCTACATTCTTTCTTTGTGGACTTTATTTTGAACCCTTTTATTGTCTTTTATCTATGGTCAGTAACCTAATAAACATTTTAAATATTGCCAGCATTCTATCTGGGCATTTTTTGGATGGAAGTTGGGCACAGAGACTGCTTTAGGTTACAGTAGAGGTTTATTAATATTATATTCCTAATAAATGTGGCACTAGTCACAAAAGATAGTTTTTGGTGAAAAATACACCAGAATGATGGCACATTTTAACAGTATATCAGCACCCATGTGTCAGCTGTATCTTTGATTACTCTTCTACGCCAAATGGTACAATATTTCTTGGGCTACTTGACAGAAGAGAAGAGCAGACCTGTTGGTAAAGGGGCACTCCAGTTGTAAACAATTTTTTTCTAATCAACTGGTGGCAGAAATTTTAATAGATTTGTAAATAACTTCTATTAAAAAATCTTAATCCTTCCAGTACTTATCAGCTGCTGTATGCTACACAGGAAGTTGACTAGTTTTTTTCCAGTCTGACCACAGTGCTCTCTGCTGACACCTCTGTCCATGTCAAGAATTGTCCGGAGTAGGAGAGGTTTGCTATGAGGAATTGCTCCTACTCTGGACAGTTCCTGACACGGACAGAGGTGTCAGCAGAGAGCAGACAGAAAAAGAACAACTCAATTATCTCTTGAGCATACAGCAGCTGATAAATACTGGAAGGATTAAGATTTTTTAATACAAGTAATTGACAAATCTGTTTAACTTCCTGGAGCCAGTTGAGTACCCCTTTAATATTATGCTGCCCTTACACAATACAGCCTAGTCTGATAACAGATCCAATTTTATCCTCTATGTAAATGGAGGGTATAAACCATTGGCTGCAGGAGGAATTATACAGTGCCTCAATAACATTATTCTCAGGATGACTCCAAATTAAAGTGTGCAGTAAACAGCAGCTCAGTATTCTGCCTGTCCTCACATGATTTTACAGGATTTACAGCCTGCCGTCCTATATAATTGGTAACCTCATTTTGTTCACATCCTAATATGCACAGAAACTTGTACAAAGTTTTCAGAGCCTTTCCCTTTTTTCACAGTTTGGTATAGTGCAGCTAAAATATCAGGTTGTCCCCATCATTCTGCACTCAATACCTCATAATGACAAAGTGAAAAATAGTACATAAAAGTCAGGACTTTCCTATTAGTGCTTCTCCTCCTGAAATGATGCAGCACTTCGTAGTGGGAATAAAATGAGTACCATATTTTTCGTCATATAAGACGCTCCGGCATATAAGACGCACCCAATTTTAAAGGATAAAAATCCAGAAAATAAAGATTCGGAACCAAATACAATGTAAAGTATAGGACAGTGATCTTCAACCTGCGGACCTTCAGATGTTGCAAAACTACAACTCCCAGCATGCCCGGACAGCCGTTGGCTGTCCGGGCATGCTGGGAGTTGTAGTTTTGCAACATCTGGAGGTCCATAGGTTGAAGACCACTGGTATAGGAGGTAGTACTCACGTGTCCCCGCCGCTCCGGACCGCTTGTCACCGCTCGTCACCGCTGTGCTGGATGTCGCCCTCCATCGCTGTCGCCGCGTCCCCGTCGCTCCGGAACTTCTCTGCTGCCCAGTATCCTCGCTCTACGTCGCCGCCATCACGTCGCTACGCACGCCGCTCCTATTGGATGACGGGATGGTGTGCGCGACAACGTGAAGACGACGAAGGAGTGCGCCTGCGGTCAGCTTTGATCGCCGCGTCTGAAGGGTTAATACAGGGCATCACCGCGATCGGTGATGTCCTGTATTAGCCGCGGGTCCCGGCCGTTGATGGCCGCAGGTTTTAATGTGTATTTGCCGTATAAGACGCAACAACTTTCCCCCCCCCCCAGTTTTGGGGAAGAAAAAGTGCGTCTTATACGGCAGTTTGTTTGTGCATGTCAATGGCACCCGGGATTCCCAGCCAGTCTCCCATGCCGTTACTTGCCGTGCCCTAAGCTGGGTAGCAGTCTGCGATCTGCCAAGAGCAGGCGTGTTCAGCTTTGGATGGCCGTTGACAATGGAGTGCTGCAGATTCAGCATTTCAGGAGGAGAAGTGCTAATAGGAAAGTCCTGATTTTTATGTGACATAGTTCACTCCCATATCTGCATTTGGAACCAGCTGACCTGGAGTCACCTGGACAGGACACTGCAACTTGCTGACCTCCATTGCGATTCTACATGCAATCTTAGGTGTTGTGCCCTCAGCACAACACTCTCTGGTAATTAGGCAGAATATTGCCATCTTAACCCCCTACACAAGGAGCGCACCTGTGTTTTTCTCTTTATTTTGTCTAAAGTGAAAAAGAGAACCTTAGTTAAATTATTTAAAAGAAAAAACGAAAACCTTGCACTGACATAAGTATTCAGATCCTTTACTTAGTACTTAGTTGACAGTGACTACAGCCTTTAGTCTTCTTGGGGATGATGTCACAAGGTTTAATTTTCTCCAATTCTTCTCTGCAGATCCTCTCAAACTCTTTCAGATTGGATGGAAACCATCAGTGGACGCCATGTTAGGTCTCTCAACAGATGTTCCATTGGGTTCAAGTGAAGACTCTGGCTGCACCACTCAAGGACATTCACAGAGTTGTCCCTAATCCACTCCTGTATTGTCTTGGCTGTGTGCTTAGGGCCATTATCTTGTTGGAAGGTTAATCTTCTCCACAGTCTGAGGTCCAGAGCACTCTGGATCAGGTTTTCTGTACTTTGCTCCATTCAGCTTCTGTAGCCCTGACCAGTCTACCTGTCCCTGTCACCTAAAGGGTTACTGCACACCCCTAGACATCTTATCCCCTATCCAAAGGATAGGGGATAAGATGTAAGATCGCCGGGGTCCCGCTGCTGGGGACCCCCGGGATCTCGGCTGCAGCACCCACCTGGACGGCTTCCACCTCACACCGGCAATGCTGGAGGCTTCGGATCCCGACCACAATGGAGGACGAGCGTGACGTCACGCCGCCGCCCCATGCGACGTCACGCCCTGCCCCCTCAATGCAAGTCTATGGGAGGTCCATCACGCCCCCTCCCTTGGTTCCTCCAGACATGACACTCAAAAATAAGGCCAAAAACATTAGTCTTGGTTTCATCAGACCAGAAAATCTTGTTTTTCAAAGTCTGAGAGTCTTATGTGTGCATTTTGCACACTCCAGATAGGCTTTGGTGTGTCTTTTACTGAGGAGAGGCTTCTTTTTGACAACTCCGCCATAAAGCTCATATTGGTGGAGTGCCGCAGTGATGGTTGATTTCTGGAAGTTTTTCCAATCTGTACACAGGATCTTTAGAGCTCAGCCAGAGTGACCATTGGGCCTGGTTGTTCCAACCGTCTCCATTTAGGAATTACAGATTCCATTGTGCTCTTGGGAACTTTGCAGAAGTTCTCATTTAGTACCCTTCTCCAGATCTGCACTTCCAGACAATCCTGTCTCTGAGCTCTACAGGCAGTTGTTTTACCACATGGTTTGCTTTTTGCTCTAAAGACAGGGGTGTGTCTTTACAAATCCTGTCCAATCAGCTGAATTTACCACAGATGACTCCAATCAAGGTGTAGAAACATCTTTAAAGGGGTATTCCGCTGTTAGACATCTTATCCCCTATCCAAAGGATAGGAAATAAGATGTCTGATCATGGGGTCCCACCGCTGGGGACCCCCGCCATCCCCCCTGCAGAAGCCCGGTACCTCAGCAGCACAGAGCAAAGTTTTCTCTGAGGGTGATGACAGGCAGTGCAGGGGACGGGGCATCGTGACGTCACGGTCCGCCCCCTCGTGACGTCATGCCCTGCTTCCTGTACTTGTGAGGTTTCTAGCAGATAAGGGGCTATAAGGGGACACTAGGACTTCCTGTGGCTCTGTCATATGGAGCTGTAGATGTTTCATATGCTCCATATTATAATTGTTCTCCCCCCGAAGTAATGCCCTGTAATACAGCATACAAAGGAACATTCCAAGATTATTTAACTGAAATAATATCTTTCATACACCTAAGTATCATACTGTAGTGGTAAAGTGAACAGCGTTCGGAACATTTAGTTCTGAATGCTGGGCGCACGAGCTGTGGGGGTCGGCCATGCCCCCTCGTCACGCCCCACCCCCTTAATGCAAGTCAATGGGAGGGGACGTGACAGCCGCTACGCCCCCTCCTATAGACTTGCATTGAGGGAGCACGGCGTGACATCATGAGGGGGCGTGGCCGACCCCCGCAGAACACACGCTCACAGTGTTCAGAACTAAATGCTGGCGTACCCCTTTAATTGACAATAGTGTCCAAGTACCAAAGATCTAACAAAGACTGGCAGTTCACTGTAGAACCATATTCAGTCATGGCCGTAAATGTTGGCACATCTGAGAATGTTCTATAAAATGAAGTATTTCTCACAGAAAAGGATTGCAGCAACACATGTTTTGCTATACACATGTTTATTCTCTTTGTATTGGAACTAAACCAAAAAAGAGAGGAAAAAAAACAAATTGGACATAATGTCACACAAAACTCAAAATTGGGGAAAAATAAGATTGTTTCAAGCATGTGATGCTCCTTTAATTTCACCTGGGCCAATTAACAGATGTGAGCAATATAAAAACCACACCTGAAAGCAGATAAAAAGGAGAGAAGTACATTGTGTGTCTGTGTGCGCCACACTAAGCATGGACAACAGAAAGAGGAAGAGAGAACTGTCTGTGGACTTGAGAACCAAAATTGTGGAAAAATATCAACAATCTCAAGGTTACAAGTCCATCTCCAGAGCTCTAGATTTGCCTTTGTCCACAGTGCGCAACATTATCAAGAAGTTTGCAACCTATGGCAGTGTAGCTAATCTCCCTGGGCGTGGACGGAAGAGAAAAAAATGATGAAGGTGTCAACGCAGGATAGTTTGGTGGATAAGCAGCCCCAAACAAGTTCCAAAGATATTCAAGCTTTCCTGCAGGCTAAGGGAGCATCAGTGTCAGAATGAACTATCCGTTGACATTTAAATGAAATGAAACGCTATGGCAGGAGACCCAGGAGGACCCCATTGCTGACACAGAGACATACAAAAGCAAGACTACATTTTGCCAAAAATGAACTTGAGCAAGCAAAAATCCATTTGGGAAAAACTCTTGAGGACAGATGAGACCAAGATAAAGCTTTTTGGTAAAAAATATAATTCTACTGTTTACCGAAAATGGAATGAGGCCTACAAATAAAAGAACACAGTATCTACAGTGAAATATGGTGTAGGTTCAATGTTTTGGGGTTGTTTTGCTGCCTCTGGCACTTGGTGCCTTGAATGTGTGCAAGGCATCATGAAATCTGAGGATTACCAACGGATTTTGGGTCGCACTGTTCAGCCTAGTGTTAGAAAGCTGGGTTTGTGTCCAAGATTTTGGGTCTTCCAGCAGGACAATGACCCCCAAACATACGTCAGAAAGCACCCAAAAATGGATGGCAACAAAGCGCTGAAGAGTTCTGAAGTGGCCAGCAATGAGTCCAGATCTAAATCCCATTGAACACCTGTGTAGAGATCTTAAAATTGCTGTTGGGAAAAGGTGCCCTTCCAATAAGAGAGACCTGGAGCAGTTTGCCAAGGAAGAGTGGTCCAACATTCCGGCTGAGGCTAAGTTTCCACTTGGTTTTTTTCTGGCAGTTTTTGGAAAACAGCATCCAATGAAGGAATGAAAACCAGGCACTGCAAGGGTTAAGGCAACTAGGTCGACTCAGCTGTTGTAGCCACTGATGTCCATAGCGGTCCTAGACACAGGTCTGTGTGGTGCTCAGTGTCTATCATTAACAAGTGCTATAATGTTAGCAATGAGAGCAAAAAAGAGACAAGGCAACTCACCAGGTAGACGTCTGTGAAGATGTCATTTATTAAGGCACTGAAGCAAAATCACATAGAGTATGGACTCGCTATTACGGGAGTAGGGAGAGTGGAACAGGTACGGCGACAAGGCAATGTCCATTTCAAATCAGATGACGTTTCTTCTGGCCACAGCCACTGGAAAACAGCCATTGCAGTTTTTGAGCCAAAGACAGAAGTGTATTCAAAAGGAATAGGACATATAAAGGAAGGACTTATACTTCTCCTCCCTTATGGATCCACTTCAGACTTTGGCTCAGAAACTGCAGTTGGCAGTATTCCAAAAACTGCCAGAAAAAAAACCAAGTGGAAACTTAGCCTGAGAGGTGTAAGAGTCTTATTGATGGTTATAGGAAGTAGGGATAGACCGATTATCGGTATGGACGATATTGGCCGATAATCACGATTTTGGGCATTATCGGTATCGTCTTTTACCTTGCCGATAAGCCGATAATGCCCCGCCCCCGCACCCCCCCCCCCCCCCCGACCAACCAAATATTAAGTTAAGGATGCCAATAATTTTTGGGAGTTTGTTGTGACATTATGTCCAATTTGCTTTTTTTCCTCCCTTTTTTTGTTTAGTTACAATACACACAAAGGAAATAAACATGTGTATAGCAAAACATGTGTTACTGCAATCCTTTTCTGTGAGAAATACTTCATTTTCTAGACAAATTTCAGGGGTGCCAACATTTACGGCTATGACTGTATAGGAGATAGCAGGCCTGTGCCAAAGCTTTACTACAAGGAAAATAGGATTTGTATTAAATAAGACCTTGGCTGGAAACTACTTTAGGGGACAGCCTCCAGCTGGCTTCATACAAGCAAATGAGATGATAATCTAGGTCTAGGACTATAAAGTCAACATATGGCCATAAGGAATATGAATTGGAAAGCTCTCAGAATCTGTTCTAAACCTCAGCCAAAATGTAAAGAAATCAGACATCTTCCCAGTACATTATAAACATACAGGGCTCTAGTCGGGGAGGATGCATGGAGGATGAAGAAATGTTTTCTGGCAGTAGTTGTAGGGGCTTTGGCTATACAGACCTGATCTAGTGTGTCCATTCTATATAGTACAGAGCGTAGTTTATGGTTTATCCTTGGATAATAGTATATCAGCATCATGGGGATGAATAAACACATATTGGATGCATTACTGACTGAAGGTATAGCTACCTACTACAAGGGAGAATTTACATCAGTCTTTTTTGGACAATGTTGCAACAGTTATGAAACTTGGCAAAATATCTACTGTACATAGATCAATCATACTCATACAGTTTGGTCCGGTTCACACAGGGCAATCTGGTTTAATGTATCCTCTTCTTACTTTTGGACATTCTGATTTCCAAATCTGTAACACATGGCACATGTGCATATACAGTGATTGGATGAAGAGACCCAGAACAGCAGACTCAGGGAGGAAGTAAATGCATGGTGAGTGAGGGGGGGGCATAGTGCTTGCCTCAGACATGCCCCTTTCTGAGCAGTGGATGTCAGAATGAGTGAGAAGCAGAACAAAGGGATCTGTGAGCCATGTAAATAATCTTCATGACCTAGTGAGTAACATATATAAGTAGGGCTGCAGCTAAAGATTATTTTAATAATCGATTGGTTGTCGATTGTTTCATTGATTAGTCGGAAAAAATTTCAAAATGACAAAAAAAGGGTTTAGCCGATTCTAATTGAAAAATTATGTACAATGGCCATATTAAAAGTTTCTAGCATGTGATGTGACCAAACTGCAGCAATTTAATTTTTTTACATTTTTGCCGGTTGCTGTACAGGATCATTATTAATGATCCTGTACAGAAACCAGCATAAATTTGATACTGCTGCATGGGTAACTGTCTGAACTATTAAAATAAAATTAATGATTTACTAACATTTAATTTTAATAGTTCAGACAGTTAGCCATGCTGCAGTATCAGATATGTAAAAAATGTTTGACTCTGTAGTACTACAAACACTAGGATGCAATGCTCTGCACATACAACCATGTGTATAGCAGTCTATATGTACTATATACACACTGCTTTACCCATGGGGGTTATGTGCAGAACATTGCACCCTTGTGTCTGTACTACATTCACAAGGGTGCAATGCTCTGCAAATACCCCCATGGGTAAAGCGGTGTGCACTGCACACACTTTATTAAGTAGGGCCATTATATAACCCCCTCTGATGCTCCCTGTTCCATTATTTTACCCCCCTCTGATGCCCCCTGTGCCAATATATTCCCCCCTCTGATGCTCCCTGTGCCATTATACCCCCTCCCCCTCTGATGCTCTGTGTCATTATACTCCCCCTCTGATGCCCCCTCTTTCATTATGTTCCCCCCATGATGCCCCCTCTTTCATTATATTCCCCCCCATGAGGCCCCCTCTTTCATTATATTCCCCCATGATGCCCCCTCTTTTATTATATCCCCCCCCTCTGATGCCCCCTCTTTCATTATATTTCCGGCCCCCCCTCTGATGCCCTGTGTCATTATACCCTCTGATGCCCCCCGTGTCACGGTATTTCAGCCCAACCCCCTCCCCTCTCCTGTACCACATTATTACCAAACCTCCTCTCTGATCCCCTGCTACCTGTCCTCGGGCCCCATGTGTACTCCAGCAGGCTCAGGGGCTCGGCGGTCATTGTTGGTACTGGACCACATCCTCGGTCCGGACGGAGGTGCGTGCGATGAGTGACATCATCACACGCTCCTACGCCGGGACGCTATCGTCCTGCGCGGTTCGCTATAGGCTGCAGCCCATTATATGTGAATTCCTCAGGCATTTGGCACTGCTTGCCTGAAGCAGGGCTAAATGCCTGAAGAATTCACCTGCCCCGCACCCGGAACTGCATGTCCGGGCGTCGGCGGTACAATTTCCACAGTGACTCACTGTCACTGAGGCTGCTGCGGGATTTCCGGGACTCGTGCCTGACCGCAGCAGCCTCCTGACTGTGGATAACAAATCGGGCGATTATTCGATAACGTGATTGGTCAACAACAAATCCCGTTATTGAATTTAATTGATTTTATCGATTAATCGTTGCAGCTCTATATATAAGCACAATTTTTATAAAGCATCTATGAGAACCATGGCCTCACGGGACAAACATACAAACTTCACTAGATGTATCAAGAGGCCCTTACTACATTCAATTTGCCTCAGATTCCAGTGTGGGTTTGTATCACAATGAGGTAAATCTACAGCAAATCTGAAAAGAATCAGTGGCATATAAAACATGCTGATGATTTACCAAGTGTCCAGCATGTTCCCAAATTCACACAAAAAATCCCTGCAAAAACCGCCCCACGTGAATACACTTCAGATCCACACATCATAGTCAAATCCCTATGTGATGTTACGCAAATGCAACAACAAAGAGAACAGTCACACATCACGGTACAGTCATCTCCACGGTCTAGGCGTGACTATCATCTTACTTGCATTTTTATTCACTTTAATCGACCACAGAGTACGGCAGAACAGTCTAAACTACCAGATAGTAGCTCCATGATTTAAAGGGGACTTCATTACAAGACCAAGACCAAGAATCAACACAACATTGTCCCTACACTACATACAATCCTCAGTGGAGGCAAATCTCCAGCCATCGGACATTATATACATATATATATATATATTCCTCAGAGGGCTGCTATGTAATCCCCTGCAGTTTCTAGACATGGGGGGATTATTCAAGGGTCGTATAGGTGAATGAGTTTTGATTACCTTTAATTTGTGTGGTGGTAATGTGTACGAGTGTCAAATTTATTTAACAGCGTTTGGAACAAACTGTTCCGAACGCTGAAGCCGGGAGCTTGTGACTTCATAGCCCCGCCCCCTCATGATGTCACGGCCTGCCCCCTCAATGCAAGTCTATGGGAGGGGGCGTGACATCCGTCACGCCCCCTCCCATAGACTTGCATTGAGGGGGTGCGGCGTGACAGCATGAAAGAGCGTGGCAATGACGTCTCGAGCTCCTGGTTCGGAACAGTTTCTTCCAAACACTGAGCAGCGGAGAACGCCTTTATATGGTTACATGGCCTGTGATAAAAATGGCGCTAGTACACTTCAGTACACCACTTGGTTTCTCCGTGACTTTTTAGCAATGCTTTCCACGGCCAGTTATGTAAGCTAGGTCAGGGCTGGTGTAGACTTGAGACAAATTGACGGCTGTGCAACAAATTGTGCGACTATTGCACAAGAGAAATTCATGACCACTGCAGAAAAACAACATGATTTTGACATACCTACACAACTAAAAACTGTTCAAGCTAAATCTGTATTGGCCCTTCATTATGGGGGAGATTCATCAAAACCTGTCCAGAGGAAAAGTTGCTGAGTTGCCCATAGCAACCAATCAGATCCCTTCTTTCATTTTTCAGAGGCCTTCTTAAAAATGAAAGAAGCGACTTTTTCCTCAGGACAGGTTTTGATAAATCTCCCCCCATATGTCTTTACTGGTGTGGTAGATTGTACATAGGAAGTGGAGCAGCACTTACTGAGCAGGTTAGGGTGTATCCACTGCAAGCAAACCATATACAAAATAGTGGTGGGGACCAGATGTCCTATTCGCAGACACCTCTCCGGTGAAAGACCATTTTTTCGTATCAACTGGCTCCAGAAAGTTATACAGATTTGTAAATTATTTCTTTTAATCCTTCCAGTACTTACCTTATGCTGTAAACTACAGAGGAAGTTGTGTATTTCCTTTCTGTCTGACCACATTGCTCTCTGCTGCCACCTCTGTCCATGTCAGGAACTATCCAGAGTAGGAGCAAATCCCCATAGCAAACCTTTTCTCCTCTGGACAGTTCCTGACATGAACAGAAGTGTCAGCAGAGAGCACTGTGGTCAGACTGAAAAGAACTACACAACTTCCTCTGCAACATACAGCAGCTGATAAGTACTGGAAGGATTCATATTTTTATGTAGAAGTAATACCCCCTTCTGGGAGAGCAGACACCCCTGACCTTATCATTAGACAGTGATTAGAAAACAGACACCCCTGACTCTATCATTAAACAGTCATTGGAGAGCAGACCCCCTGACTCTATCATTAGACAGTCATTGGAGAGCAGACCCCCTGACTCTATCATTAGACAGTCATTGGAGAACAGACCCCAGACTCTATCATTAGACAGTCATTGGAGAGCAGACCCCCTGACTCTATCATTAGACAGTCATTGGAGAACAGACCCCTGACTCTATCATTAGACAGTCATTGGAGAACAGACCCCCTAACTCTATCATTAGACAGTCATTGGAGAGCAGACCCCCTGACTCTATCATTAGACAGTCATTGGAGAACAGACCCCTGACTCTATCATTAGACAGTCATTGGAGAACAGACCCCATGACTCTATCAGACAGTCACTGGAGAGCAGACCCCCTGACTCTATCATTAGACAGTCATTGGAGAGCAGACCCCCTGACTCTATCATTAGACAGTCATTGGAGAGCAGACCCCCTGACTCTATCATTAGACAGTCATTGGAGAGCAGACCCCCTGACTCTATCATTAAACAGTCATTGGAGAGCAGACCCCCTGACTCTATCATTAGACAGTCATTGGAGAGCAGACCCCCTGACTCTATCATTAGACAGTCATTGGAGAACAGACCCCTGACTCTATCATTAGACAGTCATTGGAGAACAGACCCCCTGACTCTATCATTAGACAGTCACTGGAGAGCAGACCCCCTGACTCTATCATTAGACAGTCATTGGAGAGCAGACCCCCTGACTCTATCATTAGACAGTCATTGGAGAGCAGACCCCCTGACTCTATCATTAGACAGTCATTGGAGAACAGACCCCTGACTCTATCATTAGACAGTCATTGGAGAACAGACCCCCTGACTCTATCATTAGACAGTCACTGGAGAGCAGACCCCCTGACTCTATCATTAGACAGTCATTGGAGAACAGACCCCCAGACTCTATCATTAGACAGTCATTGTAGAACAGACCCCTGACTCTATCATTAGACAGTCATTGGAGAACAGACCCCTGACTCTATCATTAGACAGTCATTGGAGAACAGACCCCCTGAATCTATCATTAGACAGTCACTGGAGAGCAGACCCCCTGACTCTATCATTAGACAGTCATTGGAGAACAGACCCCTGACTCTATCATTAGACAGTCACTGGAGAGCAGACCCCATAACTCTATCATTAGACAGTCATTGGAGAACAGACCCCCTGACTCTATCATTAGACAGTCACTGGAGAGCAGACCCCCTAACTCTATCATTAGACAGTCATTGGAGAACAGACCCCCTGACTCTATCATTAGACAGTCATTGGAGAGCAGACCCCCTAACTCTATCATTAGACAGTCATTGGAGAGCAGACCCCCTGACTCTATCATTAGACAGTCATTGGAGAGCAGACCCCCTGACTCTATCATTAGACAGTCATTGGAGAACAGACCCCTGACTCTATCATTAGACAGTCATTGGAGAACAGACCCCCTGACTCTATCATTAGACAGTCACTGGAGAGCAGACCCCCTGACTCTATCATTAGACAGTCATTGGAGAACAGACCCCCTGACTCTATCATTAGACAGTCATTGGAGAACAGACCCCTGACTCTATCATTAGACAGTCATTGGAGAACAGACCCCTGACTCTATCATTAGACAGTCATTGGAGAACAGACCCCCTGAATCTATCATTAGACAGTCACTGGAGAGCAGACCCCCTGACTCTATCATTAGACAGTCATTGGAGAACAGACCCCCTGACTCTATCATTAGACAGTCATTGGAGAGCAGACCCCCTGACTCTATCATTAGACAGTCATTGGAGAATAGACCCCTGACTCTGTCATTAGACAGTCACTGGAGAGCAGACCCCCTGACTCTATCATTAGACAGTCATTGGAGAGCAGACCCCCTGACTCTATCATTAGACAGTCATTGGAGAACAGACCCCCTGACTCTATCATTAGACAGTCATTGGAGAGCAGACCCCCTGACTCTATCATTAGACAGTCATTGGAGAGCAGACCACCTGACTCTATCATTAGACAGTCATTGGAGAACAGACCCCTGACTCTATCATTAGACAGTCATTGGAGAGAAGACCCCCTGACTCTATCATTAGACAGTCATTGGAGAGCAGACCCCCTGACTCTATCATTAGACAGTCATTGGAGAACAGACCCCCTGACTCTATCATTAGACAGTCATTGGAGAGCAGACCCCCTGACTCTATCATTAGACAGTCATTGGAGAGCAGACCACCTGACTCTATCATTAGACAGTCATTGGAGAACAGACCCCTGACTCTATCATTAGACAGTCATTGGAGAGAAGACCCCCTGACTCTATCATTAGACAGTCACTGGAGAGCAGACCCCTGACTCTATCATGAGACAGTCATTGGAGAACAGACCCCTGACTCTATCATTAGACAGTCATTGGAGAACAGACCCCCTAACTCTATCATTAGACAGTCATTGGAGAGCAGACCCCCTGACTCTATCATTAGACAGTCATTGGAGAACAGACCCCTGACTCTATCATTAGACAGTCATTGGAGAACAGACCCCATAACTCTATCAGACAGTCACTGGAGAGCAGACCCCCTGACTCTATCATTAGACAGTCATTGGAGAGCAGACCCCCTGACTCTATCATTAGACAGTCATTGGAGAGCAGACCCCCTGACTCTATCATTAGACAGTCATTGGAGAGCAGACCCCCTGACTCTATCATTAGACAGTCATTGGAGAGCAGACCCCTGACTCTATCATTAGACAGTCATTGGAGAGCAGACCCCTGACTCTATCATTAGACAGTCATTGGAGAGCAGACCACCTGACTCTATCATTAGACAGTCATTGGAGAGCAGACCACCTGACTCTATCATTAGACAGTCATTGGAGAACAGACCCCTGACTCTATCATTAGACAGTCATTGGAGAGAAGACCCCCTGACTCTATCATTAGACAGTCATTGGAGAGCAGACCCCCTGACTCTATCATTAGACAGTCATTGGAGAACAGACCCCCTGACTCTATCATTAGACAGTCATTGGAGAGCAGACCCCCTGACTCTATCATTAGACAGTCATTGGAGAGCAGACCACCTGACTCTATCATTAGACAGTCATTGGAGAACAGACCCCTGACTCTATCATTAGACAGTCATTGGAGAGAAGACCCCCTGACTCTATCATTAGACAGTCACTGGAGAGCAGACCCCTGACTCTATCATTAGACAGTCATTGGAGAACAGACCCCTGACTCTATCATTAGACAGTCATTGGAGAACAGACCCCCTAACTCTATCATTAGACAGTCATTGGAGAGCAGACCCCGTGACTCTATCATTAGACAGTCATTGGAGAACAGACCCCTGACTCTATCATTAGACAGTCATTGGAGAACAGACCCCATAACTCTATCAGACAGTCACTGGAGAGCAGACCCCCTGACTCTATCATTAGACAGTCATTGGAGAGCAGACCCCCTGACTCTATCATTAGACAGTCATTGGAGAGCAGACCCCCTGACTCTATCATTAGACAGTCATTGGAGAGCAGACCCCCTGACTCTATCATTAGACAGTCATTGGAGAGCAGACCCCTGACTCTATCATTAGACAGTCATTGGAGAGCAGACCCCTGACTCTATCATTAGACAGTCATTGGAGAGCAGACCCCTGACTCTATCATTAGACAGTCATTGGAGAGGAGACCCCTGACTATCATTAGACAGTCATTGGAGGGCAGACTCCCGACTTTAGCATTAGACACTGGCATCATGTGGGCAGCAACCTCTAATCTGTGGTTCCCCAGCTATTACAAAACAGTAGCTTTTTACTGTCAGGTCATGCTGGGAGTTGTAGTTTTGCATCAGCAAGAAGCCACTGCCGTAAAGTAGAATAAAGGCTATGCTCTGAGGAGCAGACAGGATGTATGAATGTCATTTAGTTTGCTTGGAAAGTATGACACGTGTGCCAGCCCAGGGCCAGTGACCCATCTGGAAGCCCTCACAACTGTTTTAGCGGGCAGCAATAACAACTCTCATAGATCCCAATAGAAAGTAATGCAGTAAGTCCGGAGCTGACAGCTAACTTTCCCACGCACGCGCTGCTGGGCTCCTGGGACTTGTAGTTCTCTGACAGCTCCACACACCGTACGTTGCCTTGGCTGCAGCCCCTCGCGGTGACAACACTCCCTCCCGGCAGGCCATGCAGCCACTTTCCTGAAGTTTAGTAACTTTCTATCCTCCCCCTCCCGGAGGACACCGTGTACAGCGCCCGGCACACTGACAGTTTACCCGCTGGGTGAGCCCCCGCACTCCCCCCTCAATCACCGCTCACAATGTCCCCCGGCACCGCAATGGTTAACCCGCATAACTTACAGCCATAGTGAGGACGGAGGAGCCCGTCCACATCATCCGGGGTGGACATGGTGACTGGACTGTGGACCCGATATGGGGCGGTTCGGTTCCGCGCGATGAAGAAGGGGAGGGAAGGTGATAGAGGGGGCGATGAGGACGAGAGAACTTCTCCAGAGGTGCAGGAGCCTCCACGGTGCCAGAGAAGACAGGGTGTGTCCGCCCCGCCCCCGCCATCCTCAGCCTATAAGAGGCCAAGTCATCCGGCGTCTGCTGCTGCCAAAATGAGAGCTTGTGGCGGCGGTGAGCAGCGCTATTATGTGCGGCCGGGGGCTGTGTGACATTACCACCGCCATGGGACTCACCTGGGTCACCCATACCGGGCCACCTGAGGAGAGTGTCACCTATAGCGGGTCACCTGAGGAGAATGTCACCCATAGCGGGGTCACCTGAGGAGAATGTCACCCATTGCGGGTCACCTGAGGAGAATGTCACTTATAACAGGGTCACCTGAGGAGAATGTCACCCATAGCGGGGTCACCTGAGGAGAATGTCACCCATAGCGGGTCACCTGAGGAGAATGTCACCCATAGCGGGTTACGAGAAGGATGTCACCCATAGCGGGCCACCTGAGGAGAGTGTCACCTATAGCGGGTCACCTGAGGAGAATGTCACCCAAAGCGGGTCACCTGAGGAGAATGTCACTTATAACGGGGTCACCTGAGGAGAATGTCACCCATAGCGGGGTCACCTGAGGAGAATGTCACCCATAGCGGGGTCACCTGAGGAGAATGTCACCTATAGCGGGACACCTGAGGAGAATGTCACCCATTGCGGGTCACCTGAGGAGAATGTCACTTATAACGGGGTCACCTGAGGAGAATGTCACCCATAGCGGGGTCACCTGAGGAGAATGTCACCCATAGCGGGTCACCTGAGGAGAATGTCACCCATAGCGGGTTACGAGAAGGATGTCACCCATAGCGGGCCACCTGAGGAGAGTGTCACCTATAGCGGGTCACCTGAGGAGAATGTCACCCATAGCGGGTCACCTGAGGAGAATGTCACTTATAACTGGGTCACCTGAGGAGAATGTCACCCATAGCGGGGTCACCTGAGGAGAATGTCACCCATAGCGGGACACCTGAGGAGAATGTCACCCATTGCGGGTCACCTGAGGAGAATGTCACTTATAACGGGGTCACCTGAGGAGAATGTCACCCATAGCGAGGTCACCTGAGGAGAATGTCACCCATAGCGGGACACCTGAGGAGAATGTCACCCATTGTGGGTCACCTGAGGAGAATGTCACTTATAACGGGGTCACCTGAGGAGAATGTCACCCATAGCGGGGTCACCTGAGGAGAATGTCACCCATAGCGGGTCACCTGAGGAGAATGTCACCCATTGCGGGTTACGAGAAGGATGTCACCCATAGCGGGCCACCTGAGGAGAGTGTCACCTATAGCGGGTCACCTGAGGAGAATGTCACCCATAGCGGGTCACCTGAGGAGAATGTCACCCATAGCGGGTCACTTGAGGAGAATGTCACCCATAGCGGGTCACCTGAGGAGAATGTCACCCATAGGGGGGTTACCTGTGAAAAATGTTATCCATAGCAGAGTCACCTGAGGAAAATGTCACCCATAGCGGGTCACCTTAGGGAAGTGTCATCCATAGAGGGTCACCTGAGAAAAATGTTACCCATAGCAGAGTACCTGAGAAGAATGTCACCCATAGTGGGTCACCTTAGGGAAGTGTCACCCATAGGGGGTCAACTGAGAAAAATGTTACCCATAGCGGGCGTCACCTGAGGAGAATGTCACCCATAGTGGGTCACCTGAGGAGAATGTCACCCATAGCGGGGGTCACCTGAGGAGAATGTCACCCATAGTGGGTCACCTGAGGAGAATGTCACTTATAGCAGAGTCTCCAGAGGAGAATGTCAGCCACAGCGGGTCACCTGAGGGAAGTGTCACCCATAGGGGGTCACCTGAGGAGAATGTATCCCCATAGCAGGTCACCTGAGGAGAATGTCACCCATAGCGGGTCACCTGAGGAGAATGTCACCCATAGTGGGTGACCTGAGGAGAATGTCACCCATAGCGGGTCAGCTGAGGAGAATGTCACCTATAGCAGGTTGGCTTAGGGAAGTGTCACCCATAGGGGGGTCACCTGAGAAAAATGTCAGCCACAGCGGGTCACCTGAGGAGAATGTCACCCATAGTGGGTCACCTAAGGGAAGTGTCACCCATAGGGGCCACCTGAGAAAAATGTTACCCAAAGCGGGGTCACCTGAGAATAATGTCACTTATATCTGGGTCACCTGAGAAGAATGTCACCCATAGCAGGACACCTTAGGGAAGTGTAACCCATAGGGGGTCACCTCCGAAAAATGTTACCAATAGCGGGGTCACATGAGAAGAATGTCACTTATAGCGGAGTCACCTGAGGAGAATGTCACCCAGACACCAACAATTAAGAACATGTTGTTGTGTGACTTCACCACATTCATCTTCTCACTTGTAGACTATGTTTAGTCCATTAAAGTGAATGGGTACTCCATGTTATACGTAAGCATAGGACACACACGAAGAGCCCTGTAACAGTGTGAACACGTGAACCTAAAAACGTGAATTTAGGAAAATGTATTAAAAAAGAACAAACACTTGTTATAAATTTGGCACATTTTGCACACTCCCCAAATGAAATGTACACCTGTTAGGAGTAGGCATAAATTTCGCCAAGCTATAGTCTGCCTGAAAGTTTTTGGACTTGCCTGTTCTGGGAGGCCTTGCCCTCTTTTCAACTATGGTGCACTATGATGGTATTTTAGTATTTGGTATTTGTGACAGAAACTTATGCAAACACAATGATACATTCCCCCAGAATTCTTTACAAGTCATGAAACACAGAGACGATTTCCCAAAAGTGTACTTTTCCACCATCAGACTTGGGTACGCCTTGACAATTGGGGGTCCTCTCCTTTCCTAAATGGAGGAAGGACTGTAAACTTTATGCCATAAAGGAACACCAAAGGATTGTTCCAGATTGTCCCAGTGTGATGTTTCAGGAGTCTTCTTTCCCTTTGTTCCTGGAGGAAGAAGGATAACCCCTAAAATGGAGCTGCATACTTGAGCCCCAAATCACATGCCATAATTCCGCAAAATGGCCCTGATTTACTAAGAACGGAGTGTAGGTTTCTTTGTGGGTTTTAATTCCCTACAATTTTTTCCCACAGTATTTACTTTTTTCAACTGTAAATTTTTATTATATTCAGACAGAAAAATACACACCAGTAGGAATGATCGGGGTGACGTACCCCACAGTAAATGAGAAATGCAAGCAAGTAATAATCCAAATCACAACAATCAAGTCAGGTAGTCACAACTGTGACACAGTAATGTTATAGTTAACAACCGCACATTTGGATCAAGTAGTCCTAGACATGAGGGGGGGGGGGTGGAGAGGGTGACTAAGACAACAACGTCAAACAGAGGGGCGAGGGAACAGAAAAGGAAACGTACAAAGAAATAGGAAAGTGGGTTGAGAGAAGCAAGAAGAGAGGAAAAGGTCCAAAAGGAGCTAAAAGATCAAGGAGGTTGCCTATCCGTGAATCTGTCCCATGGGTCCCATACTGAAAGAAATTGTGAGATAGTGTTATTCAAAGAGGCAGTAAGAGATTCCATAGAGCGAATTTCACGGACCCGGGCCAGGAGTTCACCCTCAGACGGGGGGGAAGTCTGTTTCCAATGTTTTGCAATGAGAGTTTTCGCTGCCAGGACGATGTGTAGAAATAGCTTAAATGGTCGACCAGACAAGGCCCTAGTCGACAAATGTAAGAGATAGATTAAAGGGTCTAGGGGCACCCCAACTCCCAATATGTCACGGATAAGCCGCTGCACCATTACCCAAAATTGAGAGATCAGCGGACAGGACCAGAATATATGGTAAGTGTCCCCCAGTCCCACACCACATCGCCAACATTGCGGGGGGATGTCAGGGTTCAATTTATTGAGGAGGACAGGGGTATGGTACCAACCCATAAGCAATTTGTATTGTGTCTCTTTGTAAGCTGTACATATGGAGGCCCGAGAAGCCCTATCCCAAATTACCCTCCACTGAGGAATTGTAATAGAAGTGTTAAGGACTTCCTCCCAGCGACCCATATAACGGTGGGAGGGGGGGGTTCCGTCCACGGGGGAGATTAAAAGGGAGTAAATACTCGAGAGCAGTCCCTTCGTCTGTGGTCCACTCCTACACAACCTCTCAAAACTCGTAGGGAGCGAAACCACTACCGAGCCCCTCTGAGAGGATAGGTAATGTCGGAGCTGGGTATAGTGAGTGAACGCAGAGGCTGGGAGTTCCCAACGAGATTTCAGGTCATCAAAAGACAGAAGAGTCCGAGTAATAGGATGTACCACATCAGCCCAGCAGAACAAACCTCTCGAGCCCCATTCCCGAACCATAAGTGAGGTGCCTCCAGGAGGGAAGTCAGGGTGGTAGAGAAAAGACTGCATTGGGGAGAAAGGGGACAGGAGTCGGAATCGCCTGGAACAATAAGTCCAGACATATCTCGTGAAAGACATAGGACCTAAAAGGGTGCATGCAGGGGACGGAAGCGGGAAGGACCATAGGAAAGAATTAGGATGGACAGGTGCCAACCATAATTTTTCAAGTTCCATCCATTTACTATAAGCAAAGTGAGTAGACCATGCAGCTAGGTGACGGAGGTGTGCGGCCCAATAATATTTTGTGACATCTGGGACCCCCAGACCTCCAGAAACTCGGTTCGCCATCATGACCGTCATAGGGAGCCTATGTCTTTTAGCGTCCCAAATGAACCGGAAAATAGCCGACTGAAAGGACCGTAGCATAGCCAACGGAACCCGCACCGGTAACGTTTCGAAAAAATAAAGTAATTTAGGAAGGATGGTCATTTTAACCGCAGCAATTCGCCCGAAAAAGGATATGTATTGCGATCTCCATTTTTCTAGCAAAGAACGTAGCTCTCTGAACAAAGTAGGGAAATTTACAGAATAGAGCGAGGCATATGTAGGGGTGATGGAGACTCCAAGATATTTAATGGCAGAGGGAGACCAGCGGAAAGAATAGTTAGAGCGAAGTAGGGAGACCAGAGAGGGTGGGAGATTTACAGACATTGCTTCAGATTTAGAAAGGTTGACCTTATAGCCCGATACCAAGCCATACTCATGCAAGAGTTTGTACAGCGTAGGTAAGGACAAGAGAGGGTTAGTGAGGGTAAGTAAAACGTCATCTGCAAAAAGGCAAATCTTAAAGGTCTTCCCATGAAGGGAGATTCCAGAGACATCCGAACTCCCCCGGATCAGAGCCGCCAGCGGCTCTATGCAAAGGGCAAAAATCAGTGGGGACAACGGACATCCCTGTCTAGTGCCGTTATAAAGGGTAAAGGGAGGGGAGGAGTCAGTCGGGAGCTTGAGAGAGGCAGTAGGGGAGGAGTAGAGACCCCGCAGCGCAGTGAGGAAGTCACCAGTGATCCCAAATTTCTGTAGAGTAGCGAACATGAATGGCCAGCCCAATCTATCAAAAGCCTTTTCGGCATCCAAGCTCAATATTAAAGCCTGTTCAGATCGCTTGTTAACAATATCTATAAGATTGACAACCCTTCTAGTATTATCGCCTCCCTGACGACAGGGGATGAAACCCACTTGGTCCTTATGAATAAGGGCGGGGAGGAAACAACAAAGACGAGCTGCCAAAATCTTAGAGAACAACTTCAGATCCGAGTTCAACAGGGCTATGGGCCTAAAGCTGGAGCAATCATGTGGGTCTTTATTAGGTTTAGGAATCAGCGTAATCAAGGAATGTAAAAAGGACTGCGGAATCCCCTCCCCCCGTAGAAAAGAATTGAACAGGGGGACCAGTCGAGGAAGAAGGACAGACGAGTAGGTTTTATAGTATAAATAGGTGAATCCGTCAGGTCCTGGAGAGCGCCCAGATGGGAGAGACTTGAGAATTTCAGTGAGTTCCTCCAATACTATGGGAGCGTTCAGGGACTCCCTGTCAGACGCAGAGAGAGTCGGAAGGCTGCACCTGGATAGGAACGTCTCCAACACAGCGTCACGCCCTCCCGGATCCGAGGGGAGCTGTGAGGGTAAAGAGTACAACTTGGAGTAATAATCATGGAGAAGGCGGGAGATGGTGTTAGGATGATAGTGTAGTGTCCCCGCAGCATCCTTCAGGGCAAAAGGAGACTGAGCAGCCGCACGATCCCTTAAACGTCTAGCCAGCATTGTATGGGCCTTATTGCCCTTTTCATAAAACCTCTGTTTGGCATAAAGCAATTGACGTTCAACTTTATGAAGGGCCAAGTCACCCAATTGGGACCGTGCAACTACCAGCCGCCTCAGTACCGGGAGGGAAGGGTTAGTTAGTAAGAGAGCTTCCAGGGCAGAAATTTGGTCCTTAAGTTCCCGGGAGCGGGCCAAGGCATCTCGCTTCAGTCTAGAGCCCAATGCAATACAATGGCCTCTGACCACCGCTTTATGTGCCTCCCATAGTACAGCCTGGGAGGACACAGAGCCTTCATTTTCCGCAAAGTAAGTAGCTATGCTATGCAGGATCGAGTCCCGGGAAGAAGGAGTTTTAAGCAAGGAGTCATTGAGACGCCAATGACAACGGCGGGAGAAAGAAGTGAAAGGGGAAAAAGACACAAGAACAGGGCCATGATCAGACCAGGAGATAGGTTCCATGGAAGCAGAGGAGAGCATACGCAGCATTGGGAGGTTCCCGAAAAAATAGTCAATTCGCGTATGGAGTTTATGAGGTTGGGAATAAAAAGAAAAAGAGCGATCGGATGGATGATTAATACGCCAGAGGTCATAGAGCCCTGCCGAACGAACCAACCGACGAAAAAGCGTAGAGAGACGCAACTGAGGGGCAGGCGGTGGGGAGTCCGTTAGGGAGTAGCGATCGGCAGAGGGAGAAAAAACCAAGTTAAAGTCCCAGCCCAGCAGCCAGGCGGAGGTTGGGTATGCAGACAATCGCTTCAAGACCCGTCGGAGGAAGGGGATTTGTGCAGAGTTCGGGGCATAAACATTACAAAGTAGCAGAGGTTTCCCCCCAAGGGTGCCACATAAAATTACAAACCGCCCTGAGGGGTCAGCAAAGGAGGAGGAAACCTGCAAGGGGCAGTGTCGTGAGACTAGGATAGCTACTCCCGCTACCCTCCTGTCCGAGGAGGCCATGTATACCTGAGGGTAAAGGTGTTGTAGGAAGTGAAAGGAGCCCGTCTTGTCAAAGTGCGTTTCCTGAACATAGACGATATCCGCCTTGAGAGCCACCAGCTCCCGTTGTAGGAGACGCCTTTTAGGGAGGGAGTTAAGGCCTTTCACATTCAGGGAAACGCACTTAGCCATGAGGGGTAGGTGTGGTGTAAGGAAGGTGCCATGGTAAGTACTCACTCAGAGAAGTAGAAAACGCATCAGCGGGCCAGCCCGAGTCCAAAGACCACCATCGTTCAGTACTGGACCTAAAAGAAGAGCAGAGACAAAGAACAGGAAGAGACTCAGAAAGAAAGGGGAAGAGCAGGACACAAAAGGGGGGGGACAAAAGGGAAAGACAAACAGGGATACAAAACGGTAAACAAACCACTGGCACTAGAGCCAGAGAGGAGACCTTAGTAAAACAAATCAATAATGCAAGAAGAATAAACAACAGCGTTACTATATTTGTCATGGCCTCGTTGGGGGAAGTGGAAGTACGCATCAGAGGGAGGTCACACCAAAGAATAGAAACCCCTTCCACCCAAAGGCCATGCCAAATCCCTACTGTACAAAGGGAGCCAGAAGGGCACCCGTTATTTTAGAGGCAGCAGTAAAAGACAACTATAGTAAATTGCAAGTAAAAGAACACAGCACCCCGCCAGGTGAAACGAGAACCAGACAAGTAGTCACAGAACGTGTGGGCCCAGAACTTAGTTCCAATATATCCTTCAGGTAGGGTCATGACGTGATCCCGATGAGGATTGAGCAGGCTGGCCCCTACCACCTCCACGACGTTTCCCTCGAACTGGCTGCCATACAGGAGGAGGCGGAGGGGGAAGGGGTTGTAGAGCCCAGTCGGGAAGCTTCGGGATTTGGAGATCTAAGACTGCACAGAACTCCGGGATATCAGCATGTGAACGTAGAACTGCAGAGCGTCCATCCCGACGGGCTTGGAGAGCAAACGGGAAGGACCATCTGTAGGGAATCTGTGCCGAGCGTAGAGATGACAGGAGAGGCTGCAACATCTTGCGCTTACGTAGGGTAATCCAGGAGAGATCCTGGAACAGCTGGATAGGTGCCCCATCAAAATCAAAGTCCCGAAGGGTGCGTGATTTAGCCATAATTCTCTCCTTCAGTTGAAAGTCATTGACACAACAAATCACATCCCTTGGAGGGCCAGAGGTAGGGCGAGGGCGGAGGGCCCGGTGGGCTCGATCCAGTGCAATCTTGTGGGACGAGGGTTCACCCAGGATCAAGTTGAAGATAGCTTCCAGAGTAGCATGAAGATCTTCGTCCCGGGTAGCCTCAGGCAATCCACGGACCCTAATATTATTTCTCCTACCCCTGTTGTCAAGGTCTTCCACATGCGAATGCAGGTCACCCAGAAACGCAGATTGAGCAGAGACGGTTTCATGCAGGTTAGCAATGTAGGACCTAGTAGAGTCATGAGCTTCTTCTAAATCGTCCACTCGGCCTGAGACATGTTGGAGATCTTGGCGCATATCCGCTATTTCGGCCCTGCAGGCCTCTCTGACTTCAGCAATAAGAGTCTTGAAGTCCCCCTTTGTCGGTAATTGAGAAAGCAATAGAGAGAGGTCAGGGGTAGCCGGGATAGGAGCAGGGACCCCCGAACACTCCAACTCGGAATCCAGGCCAGCCTCCCAGCCACCGGGCGCAACAGACAAAGAAGGAGCCTCCTGAGGCTGTGTGAGTGTGTTCCAAGGGGTGGGTGCCCCAGGGCGCCCAGCCGAGTTCCTGGAGGCAGACATATTCCTCTGCGGTTTAGGAGAGGTGCAAGGGATAAGGGCCCCAGGGGGATCAGTCCCAGCAACTTCAGCAACAAGGTTGTCAGAACCTGGAACTCCAGCAGAGGGCCCAGGCACTAGAGGAGCCGAGAAGGAGGCCAAGGGGACTGTAGGTGACAAGCCCTGTGTCTGGGTATGGGGCAGGAACTGAGGCGATGGCCCTTTAAACAGCACAGCTCCAGGCGAATACCCTGAGTCCCTGGGGTCCGGGCCTAGCAGGGCCGAGGATGTTATGAGGGGGTCCAGAGGAGGAGAGGCAGTCCCAGATGGAGGTATAGGGTGAAACAGGGCCGGAGAGGCACCTACCTCCACAGTGCAGCGATCCACAAGAATGGAGCCCAGGTCCCCTGCAGACACCCCCACTCCCACAGTATTTACTAAGGCTTCCCTACATCTTGCACTTTTCCCTACATTTTGCTTTTTTTTTTTTTTTTTTTTTTGCACATGTTCTGATCTGTAGGGTTTTCATCAGCTCAAATCCACCACATTTTCTGTAGAAACCTTAGTAAATATATATATATTTTTTTTTTTTTTGTGTGTGAAAATGTCAGGAACACACCCCTTTTGTGACCACACCGACTTTCCCCATGGCCATGCCGCTTTTTCGGGTTTTCCAAGTAAAATGGAGAGTTGGTCGGGTTTGTTTCAATTCTGGCGCAGACTCCGCAGAACTAATCCACATCCGTAAACATGGCTAAATCAGTGGCATGAAAGTAAAAATCTGCTGTGGGACTGCGCCCTTAATCTGACGTGAAGGAACACTGAGGAGAGATTGCCCTAGCACTTCATGTTTTATAAGAGACTGTTTTTTATAGTGATACATTGTATATAAATATTATACTCTGTACATAAAAATAAGTTAAATTGGCAAATTTGGAAACTAAAACTTTGCTACGTGTGCTATTATTGAATTCTGAGGTATACAAAGTGGAGCCGATAAAACGCATGAATATGGCAGCTGAACTAGTAACCCCCATGCTTTTCGGATTCATAATTTTAATACAGGAAAACTGTAATCCAGGTATTCAATGTGTACAGCGCATTCATAGATAGAATACATGGCAGATGAGGAACTTGTTGTCATCGCAGGCCAGGCCTACACATGAGCTTAGGCTACTTTCACATTATGAGTATTCATCCGTTGTTAAACATCTGTTTTCTGTATAAAAACGGATGTATAATAACGGATAAAATAACGGATGCTAACGGCTGAATAACGTCCGTCAAAATAACAGGATATTCATCAGATAAGACCCGTTATAACATCCATCACGTACGGCCATTTTAACACCTCTGCCTACAGATTCCCACAGCCAGGACTACTACTACTCCCATCATGGAACAGACTTGTTTCCATGATGAGAGTAGTAGTTCCCCCGGCTGCGGGAGTCTGCTGGGGAGGCTACATTAGTGTTTGTACTACTACCCCCATCATGAAACAGACTATTCCATGATGGGGGTTGTAGTACAGGGGCTGAGGAATTGATCGCACCAGGTCTCCCTTCTGGGACCCGATGCGATCAGAAGTTATTAAACAGGGGGGTGGGATGCATGCTCCACTCCCCTGCGATGTATGATGTCTTTTACTTTCATTTTTAAATTCCCCACCGGGAGCCCTGAATGGCCGGTAAAGGATGAGCCATTCAGGGCTCCCGGCTGGGTTTTTAAACTTCAGAGTTGCTTATTATATAATCACATTCCCCTTTAAGTATATTCATTTTATTCCCCCCATGTTTATATGTATGATTCCCCCCCGCCTGCTGCCAGGTCATCTTTTAGCGCTCTCACAGCGCAAAGCAGGGACATGTCATTCCATTCCCTGCTGCTCATCTCCGTATTTGACAGAGGAGCAGTGGAGAATGGAAGGACCTGTCCCCCCTGTGTGCTGTTATAGCGCTCAATTCCCCGCCGCCGGTACCTGACCTGTACCCCCAATGCGCTGCCTCATTCATATATTCCCCACTGCCGCCCAATATGTCCCCGCTGATGCCCTGCTCAAGTGCAATCATAGCTCACAGCATCGAGTATGGAGATAAACAGTGGAGAATAGACAGACATGTCCCCACTGTGCACTCTGATTGCGCTTGGAGCAGGGCAGCTGCAGGGACATGTTGGGAACTGGCGGTGGCGGCGATGAATGAATGAAGCAGCGCACAGAGGGAACAGGTCAGGTACCGGCAGCAGCGGGGAATGGAGCTCTATAACAGCGCACAGGGGAGACAGGTCCCTCCATTCTCCGCTGCTCCTCTCTGTCAGATACAGAGATGAGCAGCAGAGAATAGAATGGCATGTCCCTGCTGTGTGCTGGCAGGGGGTAATCATACATATACACATTGTGAACATTACCATTGGTGTGAATTAGCTTTCATGGACCTGTTCACACTGCAGATTTTCAGCAGCGGAGAATTCCCAGTGTGATCGTAACCTAAATGCTGCGCCGCATGTGAACATACGGGGACATTTATCATCGTTGCTTTGGTAAGCATGTTCTGTAGTCATTTTTTTCTTGCTATTTTTTTGCATATGTATGACATATTTATCATACTATCACAGGGGGTTGATAAATTTGGCTTACATGAGCAAAAACCAAGAAATATCTTTTAAATATCATTTTTTTTAGCACATATAAGCAAAAACCAAATAATCACTACAGAACACCACTATGCAGCTTTGAAAAAAAAAAGTGTATATATATATATATATATATGTGTGTGTGTGTGTGTGTGTGTGTGTTTATTACATTTTTTAACACTGTTTTTTCTCCCTAAATGTACTTTCTTCTTTTTATTTTTATTTTTTTGTTACTTCTTCTACAGATCCGTGTATCCTGTGGACTCCTTCGGATTCAGTGGACTACTTCGACGACCAGCATTTTTGCTTGATGTTAATAAAATGATTAACGAGGGCTTGTGGGGGAGTGTTTTTTGTAATAAATTTTTTTTAAACCTGTTGTGTTTTTTTTTTTTTTTTTTTTACTTACTGGACAGGCTTGGTAGTGGAAGCTATCTTACAGACGGAGTCCATTACTAAGCCGGGCTTAGCGTTAGCCACAAAAACAGCTAGCGCTAACCCCCAATTATTACCCCGATACCCAACATCAAAAGGGGTGCCGGGAAGAGCCGGTACCAACAGGCCCGGAGCGTCAAAAATGGCGCACCTGGGCCTAGGCGGTAACAGGCTGGCGTTATTTAGGCTGGGGAGGGCCAGTAACAATGGTCCTCGCCATTCCTGGTAACGTCAGGCTGTTACTGTTTGGTTGGTATTTGGCTGAGAATAAAAATAGGTGGGACCCTATGTGTTTTTTTTTAAATATTTAATTATTTATAAAAAAAAACACATAGGGTCCCCCCTATTTTTATTCTCAGCCAAATACCAACCAAACAGTAACAGCCTGACGTTACCAGGGTGGGCGAGGACCATTGTTACTGGCCCTCCCCAGCCTAAATAACGCCAGCCTGTTACCGCCTAGGCCCAGGTGCGCCATTTTTGACGCTCCGGGCCTGTTGGTACCGGCTCTTCCTGGCACCCCTGTGGCCTTGGGTACAGGGGTAATATTTGGGGGTTAGCGCTAGCTGTTTTTGTGGCTAACGCTAAGCCCAGCATAGTAATGGACTCCGTCTATAAGACAGCTTCCACAACTAAGCCTGTCAAGTAAAGTAAGGAAAAAACACAACAGGTTTAAAAAAATAATTATTACAAAAAACACTCACCCACAAGCCCTCATTAACCATTTTATTAAAATCAAACAAAGAAAAACGCTGGTCATCAAAGTAGTCCACCGAATCCGAAGGAGTCCACAGGATACACGGATCTGAAATGAGAAGGAAAAAAAATGGGTTAGTACATTTATTATCACCTGCTCGCACATCTCCCGCGAGCAGGTGATAATGCTGGGAGTTGTAGTTGTGTGGTGCAGGAGATGTGTGGGCAAGTGACAAGCTTGTCCCCTGCCCCCAGCTGCAGGACTACAACTCCCAGCATGTCCTTACAGTAAGGACATGCTGGGAGTTGTAGTCCTACAGCTGGGGGCAGGGGACAAGCTTGTCATTCGCCTGCACTGCACAACTACAACTCCGAGCATGTCCTTACAGTAAGGGCATGCTGGGAGTTGTAGTCCTGCAAAGGGAGCCCAGGCACACACACACAGAGAGTCACACACAGTCACACACACACAAACACACACACAGACAGTCACACACACACAAACACACACACAGTCACACACAGACAGTCACACAGAGATAGAGACAGACAGAGAGACAGACACACACACTCACCCATGCAGCGCAGCGATCCTTCTCTCTGGGCGCCCTGCGAGTGACGTCACTGAAGGAGGGACGTGGGAGCGGAGGCCGGCGCAACCGAAGACGTGGGAGCGGAGGCCTAGCACAGTGCAGGTGAAGGCCGGGGGGAGGAGGGCTGGGGGGAGTAGAGGGGTGCTGGTGGGGGCGGAGGCAGGGAACAGTGCAGGTGAAGGCCGGGGGGGGGGGTTACGGACGGGCACAGCGCAGGTGAAGGCCGGTGGGGGGAGGGGGGGTGTATGCTGACGGACCCCCCCCCCCCCCCTGACAGACTCCTATATCCCCCAATCATGTCACTGTTCCGATTGGCTGCTGGTCCTGGCCAATCACAGGACCCAGCGGCAAATGTGAAATGACAGCAGGGGATTTAGGAGTCTGCGGCGCCGGTATATGTAAGGAGCCTGGGCTGACATTACAGTGCAGCCGTCCGGGCTCCTCATACTGCCTCCCCACTACCCTCACTTAATAATGATGGGGACACTGATATACATCCCCCCTTGTCTCCCGCCTGCGCCGCTCAGCTCCCGCTGCTACAGGACTACAACTCCCAGCGTGTCCTCACTGTAAGGGCATGCTGGGACTTGTAGTCTTGCAACAGTTAGCAGACAGATGGGAGTTGTGTGGCGCTGGCAGGTGAGAGGGGTGGGATGTAAATCACTGCAGTGTCCCTGTAGCGAAGTGAGGGTAGCAGGGAGAAAGTATATCAGAGCCCGGGCGGCAGTAGCTTTTCCTGCTCCCTGTTGGAGCTGGAGTAAATTTAGTCAATTTTTATGGCCGTTGCAACATTTTATTGCGCAGCTGCGACTATCGCAGTTAATAAATACCTGACTAAACCAAGTAAAATTTTCAAACCCGCGTACCGTAGTCAAAAAAACCAAACTTGCTCTTCTTGCTCGCATAGATGATTGTCGCATGAAAAGTCACGGTGTTGCAGTAGCGACTTTTTTGCAACAAATTTACACTGAAAAACTCGGGTAAAAGGGTTGATAAATGCCCCTCATAGTCCTCCATTGCCTTTACACATTTAACAGACATCAAATAAACAGCCACATTTTAATAGGGAGAGCTTATAAGCAGCAAGCAGGGTCCTAACACCACTTATCTCCCATGGGAACAGTGGATTTTATAAATACAGTCATAAATATTGGGACATCGACACAATTCTAAAATTTTTGGCTCTATACACCACCACAATGGATTTGAAATGAAACGAACAAGACGTGCTTTAACTCCAGACTGTCAGCTTTAATTTGAGGGTATTTACATCCAAATCAGGTGAACAGTGTAGGAATTACAACATTTGTAACATTTGACAATTGGCTTCTCAGCTGTTCCATGTCCAGGTGTGTGTTATTCCCTCATTATCCCAATTACAATGAGCAGATAAAAGGTCCAGAGTTCATTTCAAGTGTGCTATTTGCATTTGGAAAATGTTGCTGTCAACTCTCAGGATGAGATCCAAAGAGCTGTCACTATCAGTGAAGCAAGCCATCATTAGGCTGAAAAAACTAAACAAACCCATCAGAGAGATAATCAAAACATTAGGCATGGCCAAAACAACTGTTTGGAACATTCTTAAAAAGAAGGAACGCATCAGTGATCTCAGCAACACCAAAAGACCCGGAAGACCAAGGAAAACAACTGTGGAGGATGACCGAAGAATTCTTTCCCTGGTGAAGAAAACCCCCTTCACAATAGTTGGCCAAATGAAGAACACTCTCCAGGAGGTAGGTGTATGTGTGTCAAAGTCAACAATCAAGAGAAGACTTCACCAGAGTGAATACAGAGGGTTCACCACAAGATGGAAACCATTGGTGAACATCTAAAACATCTAAAAAAAGCCTTCACAGTTCTGGAACAACATCCTATGGACAGATGAGACCAAGATCAACTTGTACCAGAGTGATGGGAAGAGAAGAGTATGGAGAAGGAAAGGAACATGACCCTAAGTATACACCTCATCAGTGAAGCATGGTGGTGGTAGTGTCGTGGCATAGTGGGCATGTATGGCTGCCAATAGAACTGCTTCTCTTGTATTTATTGATGATGTGACTGCTGACAAAAGCAGCAGGATGAATTCTGAAGTGTTTCGGGCAATATCTGCTCATATTCAGCAAAATGCTTCAGAACTCATTGGACGGCGTTCACAGTGCAGATGGACAATGACCCAAAGCATACTGCAAAAACAACCAAAGAGTTTTTTAAGGGAAAGAAGTGGAATGTTATGCAATGGCCAAGTCAATCACCTGACCTGAATCAGATTTGAGAATGCATTTCACTTTCTGAAGACAAAACTGACGGGAAAATGCTCCAAGAACAAGCAGGGACTGAAGACGGTTGCAGTAGAGGCCTGGCAGAGCATCACCAGGGATGAAACCAGCAATGTTTGGTGATGTCTATGTGTTCGAGATTTCAGGCTGTAATTGACTGCAAAGGATTTGCAACCAAGTATTAAAAAGTGAAAGTTTGATTTATGATTATTATTCTGTCCATTTACTTTTTGTCCCTTAACAAGTGGGAGGCACATATGCAAACTGTTGTAATTCCTACACCGTTCACCTGGATGGATGTAAATACCCTCAAACTAAAGCTGACAATCTGCAGTTAAAGCACATCTTGTTCGTTTCATTTCAAATCCATTGTGGTGGTGTATAGAGCCAAAAATGTTAGAATTGTGTCGATGTCCCAATATTTATGGACCTGACTGTAGAGTATATATAATTTTAACTACAAAATAAGTCATCTAGCCCCAAAATGTTGTGTTGCATGACAAATACCAAACTGTTTTTCAAGAGACATGAAGACAAGAAGGCCACATTCACACAGCAGTATTGTTTCATTTATAAATGTTTTCATGTTTAAAGAGGTTTTCCAGTATAAAATAACATATCCCCTATCCACAGTGTCAGATCGCAGGGGGTCCGACCTGTGGGATCCCCAGCAATCTCCCAAATGGCGCCTCGGCTCTCCTCATGAATGGAAGCGTGTTGACCACTGCAAAAAGCTATGGCCAACACGCTCCCTCCATGTTTCTCTATTGGAGAGCCAGAGATACAGCATTAACCCTCTTGTGACCAAGCCCATTTTGGCCTTAAAGACCAGGCCAATTTTAGTTTTTTCCTCTTCCCCTTCTAAAAATCATAATCCTTTTAATTTTGCACCTATAGACTGTTACGCCGAGCGCTCCGGGTCCCCGCTCCTCCCCGGAGCGCTCGCTACACTCTCGTTACTGCAGCGCCCCGGTCAGATCCACTGACCGGGTGCGCTGCGATACCGCCTCCAGCCGGGATGCGATTCGCGATGCGGGTGGCGCCCGCTCGCGATGCGCACCCCGGCTCCCGTACCTGACTCGCTCTCCGTCGGTCCTGTCCCGGCGCGCGCGGCCCCGCTCCCTAGGGCCCGCGCGCGCCGGGTCTCTGCGATTTAAAGGGCCACTGCGCCGCTGATTGGCGCAGTGGTTCTAATTAGTGTGTTCACCTGTGCACTCCATATATATACCTCACTTCCCCTGCACTCCCTTGCCGGATCTTGTTGCCCTTGTGCCTAGTGAAAGCGTTCCCTTGTGTGTTCCTAGCCTGTGTTCCAGACCTCCTGCCGTTGCCCCTGACTACGATCCTTGCTGCCTGCCCCGACCTTCTGCTACGTCCGACCTTGCTTCTGTCTACTCCCTTGTACCGCGCCTATCTTCAGCAGTCAGAGAGGTTGAGCCGTTGCTAGTGGATACGACCTGGTCACTACCGCCGCAGCAAGACCATCCCGCTTTGCGGCGGGCTCTGGTGAATACCAGTAGTGACTTAGAACCGGTCCACTAGCACGGTCCACGCCAATCCCTCTCTGGCACAGAGGATCTACCTCCTGCCAGCCGGCATCGTGACAGTAGATCCGGCCATGGATCCCGCTGAAGTACCTCTGCCAGTTGTCGCTGACCTCACCACGGTGGTCGCCCAGCAGTCACAACAGATAGCGCAGCAAGGCCACCAGCTGTCTCAACTGACCGTGATGCTACAGCAGCTACTACCACAGCTTCAGCAATCATCTCCTCCGCCAGCTCCTGCACCTCCTCCGCAGCGAGTGGCCGCTTCAGGCCTACGACTATCCTTGCCGGATAAATTTGATGGGGACTCTAAGTTTTGCCGTGGCTTTCTTTCACAATGTTCTCTGCACTTGGAGATGATGTCGGACCAGTTTCCTACTGAAAGGTCTAAGGTGGCTTTCGTAGTCAGCCTTCTGTCTGGGAAAGCTCTGTCATGGGCCACACCGCTCTGGGACCGCAATGACCCCGTCACTGCCTCTGTACACTCCTTCTTCTCGGAAATTCGTAGTGTCTTTGAGGAACCTGCCCGAGCCTCCTCTGCTGAGACTGCCCTGCTGAACCTGGTCCAGGGTAATTCTTCCGTTGGCGAGTACGCCATACAATTCCGTACTCTTGCTTCTGAACTATCCTGGAATAATGAGGCCCTCTGCGCGACCTTTAAAAAAGGCCTATCCAGCAACATTAAAGATGTTCTGGCCGCACGAGAAATTCCTGCTAATCTACATGAACTCATTCATCTTGCCACTCGCATTGACATGCGTTTTTCCGAAAGGCGTCAGGAGCTCCGCCAGGATATGGACTTTGTTCGCACGAGGCGTTTTTTCTCCCCGGCTCCTCTCTCCTCTGGTCCTCTGCAATCCGTTCCTGTGCCTCCCGCCGTGGAGGCTATGCAAGTTGACCGGTCTCGCCTGACACCTCAAGAGAGGACACGACGCCGCATGGAGAATCTCTGCCTGTACTGTGCCGGTACCGAACACTTCCTGAAGGATTGTCCTATCCGTCCTCCCCGCCTGGAAAGACGCACGCAGACTCCGCACAAAAGTGAGACAGTCCTTGATGTCTACTCTGCTTCTCCACGTCTTACTGTGCCTGTGCGGATATCTTCCTCCATCTTCTCCTTCTCTACTATGGCCTTCTTGGATTCCGGATCTGCAGGAAACTTTTTTTTGGCCTCTCTCATCAACAGGTTCAACATCCCGGTAACCAGTCTCGCCAGGCCCCTCTACATCAATTGTGTTAACAATGAAAGATTGGACTGTACCATACGTTACCGCACGGAGCCCCTTCTAATGTGCATCGGACCTCATCAAGAAAAAATTGAGTTCTTGGTCCTCCCCAATTGCACTTCCGAAATTCTCCTTGGACTACCGTGGCTCCAACGCCATTCCCCAACCCTGGATTGGTCCACGGGGGAGATCAAGAGCTGGGGTACCTCTTGTTTCAAGGACTGCCTTAAACCGGTTCCCAGTACTCCCTGCCGTGACCCTGTGGTTCCCCCTGTAACCGGTCTCCCTAAGGCCTATATGGACTTTGCTGATGTGTTTTGCAAAAAACAAGCTGAGACTCTACCTCCTCACAGGCCTTATGACTGTCCTATTGACCTCCTCCCGGGCACTACTCCACCCCGGGGCAGAATTTATCCTCTGTCCGCCCCAGAGACTCTTGCTATGTCTGAGTACATCCAGGAAAATTTAAAAAAGGGGTTTATCCGCAAATCCTCCTCTCCTGCCGGAGCTGGATTTTTCTTTGTGTCCAAAAAAGATGGCTCCCTACGTCCTTGCATTGACTACCGCGGTCTTAATAAAATCTCGGTAAAGAACCGCTACCCTCTACCTCTTATCTCAGAACTCTTTGATCGCCTCCAAGGTGCCCACATCTTTACCAAACTGGACTTAAGAGGTGCTTATAATCTCATCCGCATCAGGGAGGGGGATGAATGGAAAACGGCATTTAACACTAGAGATGGACACTTTGAGTATCTGGTCATGCCCTTTGGCCTGTGCAATGCCCCTGCCGTCTTCCAAGACTTTGTTAATGAAATTTTTCGTGATCTCTTATATTCCTGTGTTGTTGTGTATCTGGACGATATTCTGATTTTTTCTGCCAACCTAGAAGAACACCGCCAGCATGTCCGCATGGTTCTTCAGAGACTTCGTGACAATCAACTTTATGCCAAAATGGAGAAATGTCTGTTTGAATGTCAATCTCTTCCTTTCCTAGGATACTTGGTCTCTGGCCAGGGACTACAAATGGATCCAGACAAACTCTCTGCCTTCTTAGATTGGCCACGCCCCTCTGGACTCCGTGCTATCCAACGTTTTTTGGGGTTCGCCAATTATTACAGACAATTTATTCCACATTTTTCCACCATTGTGGCTCCTATCGTGGCTTTAACCAAGAAGAATGCCAATCCTAAGTCCTGGTCTCCTCAAGCGGAAGACGCCTTTAAACGGCTCAAGTCGGCCTTTTCTTCTGCTCCTGTGCTCTCCAGACCTGACCCATCTAAACCCTTCCTATTGGAGGTTGATGCCTCCTCAGTAGGAGCTGGAGCGGTTCTTCTACAAAAAAATTCTTCCGGGCATGCTGTTACCTGTGGTTTTTTTTCTAGGACCTTCTCTCCGGCGGAGAGGAACTACTCCATCGGGGATCGAGAGCTACTGGCCATTAAATTAGCACTTGTGGAATGGAGGCATCTGCTGGAGGGATCTAAATTTCCAGTTATTATTTACACCGATCACAAGAATCTCTCCTATCTCCAGTCTGCCCAACGGCTGAATCCTCGCCAGGCCAGGTGGTCTCTGTTCTTTGCCCGGTTTCATTTTGAAATTCACTTTCGCCCTGCCGATAAGAACATCAGGGCCGATGCTCTCTCTCGTTCCTCGGATGCCTCGGAAGTAGAGCTCTCTCCGCAACACATCATTCCTCCTGACTGCCTGATCTCCACTTCTCCAGCCTCCATCAGGCAAACTCCTCCAGGGAAGACCTTCGTCTCTCCACGCCAACGCCTCGGAATCCTCAAATGGGGTCACTCCTCCCATCTCGCAGGCCATGCGGGCATCAAAAAATCCGTGCAACTCATCTCTCGTTTCTATTGGTGGCCGACTCTGGAGACGGATGTTGTTGATTTTGTGCGGGCCTGCACTGTCTGTGCCCGGGACAAGACTCCTCGCCAGAAGCCTGCTGGTCTCCTTCACCCTCTGCCTGTCCCCGAACAGCCTTGGTCTCTGATTGGTATGGACTTTATTACAGACTTACCCCCATCCCGTGGCAACACTGTTGTTTGGGTGGTTGTTGATCGATTTTCCAAGATGGCACATTTTATTCCTCTTCCTGGTCTTCCTTCAGCGCCTCAGTTGGCAAAACAATTTTTTGTACACATTTTTCGTCTTCACGGGTTGCCCACGCAGATCGTCTCGGATAGAGGCGTCCAATTCGTGTCAAAATTCTGGAGGGCTCTCTGTAAACAACTCAAGATTAAATTAAACTTTTCTTCTGCTTATCATCCTCAATCCAATGGGCAAGTAGAAAGAATTAACCAGGTCCTGGGTGATTATTTACGGCATTTTGTTTCCTCCCGCCAGGATGACTGGGCAGATCTTCTACCATGGGCCGAATTCTCGTATAACTTCAGAGTCTCTGAATCTTCTTCCAAATCCCCATTTTTCGTGGTGTACGGCAGTCACCCTCTTCCCCCCCCTCCCTACTCCCTTGCCCTCTGGTTTGCCCGCTGTGGATGAAATAACTCGTGATCTTTCCACCATATGGAAAGAGACCCAAAATTCTCTCTTACAGGCTTCATCACGCATGAAGAAGTTTGCTGATAAGAAAAGAAGAGCTCCCCCAATTTTTTCTCCCGGAGACAAGGTATGGCTCTCCGCTAAATATGTCCGCTTCCGTGTTCCCAGCTACAAATTGGGACCACGCTATCTTGGTCCTTTCAAAGTTTTGTGCCAGATTAACCCTGTCTCTTACAAACTTCTTCTTCCTCCTTCTCTTCGTATTCCTAATGCCTTTCATGTCTCTCTTCTTAAACCACTCATCCTCAACCGTTTCTCTCCTAAACTTATTTCTCCCACTCCTGTCTCCGGTTCTTCGGACATCTATCCTGTAAAGGAGATACTGGCCTCCAAAAAGGTCAGAGGGAAAACCTTTTTTTTGGTTGACTGGGAGGGCTGTGGTCCTGAAGAGAGATCCTGGGAACCTGAGGACAATATCCTAGATAAAAGTCTGGTCCTCAGGTTCTCAGGCTCAAAGAAGAGGGGGAGACCCAAGGGGGGGGGGGGGTACTGTTACGCCGAGCGCTCCGGGTCCCCGCTCCTCCCCGGAGCGCTCGCTACACTCTCGTTACTGCAGCGCCCCGGTCAGATCCACTGACCGGGTGCGCTGCGATACCGCCTCCAGCCGGGATGCGATTCGCGATGCGGGTGGCGCCCGCTCGCGATGCGCACCCCGGCTCCCGTACCTGACTCGCTCTCCGTCGGTCCTGTCCCGGCGCGCGCGGCCCCGCTCCCTAGGGCGCACGCGCCGGGTCTCTGCGATTTAAAGGGCCACTGCGCCGCTGATTGGCGCAGTGGTTCTAATTAGTGTGTTCACCTGTGCACTCCATATATATACCTCACTTCCCCTGCACTCCCTCGCCGGATCTTGTTGCCATTGTGCCAGTGAAAGCGTTCCCTTGTGTGTTCCTAGCCTGTGTTCCAGACCTCCTGCCGTTGCCCCTGACTACGATCCTTGCTGCCTGCCCCGACCTTCTGCTACGTCCGACCTTGCTTCTGTCTACTCCCTTGTACCGCGCCTATCTTCAGCAGTCAGAGAGGTTGAGCCGTTGCTAGTGGATACGACCTGGTCACTACCGCCGCAGCAAGACCATCCCGCTTTGCGGCGGGCTCTGGTGAATACCAGTAGTGACTTAGAACCGGTCCACTAGCACGGTCCACGCCAATCCCTCTCTGGCACAGAGGATCCACCTCCTGCCAGCCGGCATCGTGACATAGACCCATAAAAGGTCTTGTTTTTTGTGTCACCAATTGCACTTTGTAATGACATGACTTATTTTATAACTTAATCTGCAGCAATACTAAAAAAAAAAGTTATTTGTGGGGTAAAAGAACAAAAAAAAAACACAATTTTGTAACTTTTGGGGGCCTCCAGTTCTACGCAGTGGACTTTTCAGTAAAAATGAAACCTTTTATTCTGTAGGTCTATACGTTTACAAGGATACCCAATTTATGTAGGTTTTATTTTATTGTACTTCTTAAAAAGAAATCCAAGCTACATACACCAAAATTTGTATGTTTAAAATTGTCATCTTCTGACCTCTATAACTTTTTTATTTTTCCACATACAGACTTTATGAGGGCCGTAGTCTGTAGTTTTTCTTGGCACTGTTTTTGTTTTGATGGGACTTTTTGATCATTTTTTTACGGCATATGAAGTGACCAAAAATGCACAATTTTGGACTTTATTGTTTTAATAGATCGGACATTTACGCTTGTGACGGTACCACATATGATTATTTTTTATTTTATTTAAAAAAGGGGGGATTTAAAAAGTTTTTCTTAGGAAGGGGTTAATTCACTTTTATTCACTATGGGGGCTATACCATGCAATCTTCTGATTGCATATACTGATCAATGCTATATAGCATAGTATTGATCAGTGTAATCTGTGCTCTGCTGTTCCAGCCTGCAGAGCCTGGCTGGGGACATCAGAGCACCAATTGGACAGTGAGGAGGCAGGTAAGGGCCCTCCCACCATCCTCTTAGCTGATCGGGACATCGCGGTTTCACCGCAATGGTCCTGATCAGCTCCAATGAGCTGCTGGGATACTTTTTCTTTCGTTTTAGATGCCACAATCAACTTTGCTAGCAGCTTCTAAAGGGTTAATGCTGGGCATCGGCCGATCAGCAGTGCCTGGCATTAACCCTGGGTCCTGGCTGCTGATAGCAGTCGGGACCCACAGAGTTTGAAGCGTGCTCAGCTCGTGGGCATGCTTCAAACCCCAGTAATGGGCCCTGGTCCAGGTACGCCCTTGGTCCTCAAGTACTACGATGCAAGGCTGTCACAAAAAGGTTAATCCAAACATTACCCTCACCCAACACCACAATAAACAGATAATAACAAAATCCTTTTTTTTTTTTCTTTGCTCTGGCTAATTTATATCCTTTCATTCTCTCGACTAGAATAAGATATTCTTTACACAATGGACAAGTTTTCCTTATCAAATCATTTAGGCATAACCATCAGTTTAGCATATGCCAATAGTCCCAGCAACAGACTCCTTTCCAAAGTTTGACACTTCCCCAAGTAAAACTTTCTAATCCTTTTCCATAACAGGAATACCCAGAGTGGACCGCCCACCAGCTTGTTTTACATCCAATTAATTAAATAATCTATAGAGAATTTTCAGCTGTACACTTTTGTGCATAGCATTGACTGAGGTGTTTTACAATATTATATACAAAGTTCCCCCACATTTTATCCAACGCTTCCACCTTTACTTTATATAAATCACTGTACAGCTCCTGGACTAACATTTTCTATATGATGTAATGGGGGAGATTTATCAAAACCAGTCCGGAGGAAAAGTTGCTGAGTTGCCCATAGCAACTAATCAGATTGATTATTTCATTTTTCAGAGGCCTTTTCAAAAAGAAGAAGCGATCTAATTGGTTGCTATGGGCAACTCAGCAACTTTTCCTCTGGGCATATTTTTGATAAATCGTCCCCATTTTCCCCATTGTCTTGAACAAAAATCATACTGCTACATGTGAATAAATCATGACAATTTTCCCCTCTTTAGTGTTTTTAAACGCATTATAGAATTGCAGATATTTACATTTTTGTCTTTCCAATATCCCATAAACCTTTTTTTTATATCTTAAAATTTTAATATCCCACCCAGCAAAAATAAGTGACTCCTAACAGCACTTATCTCCTGTGGGAACAGTGGATTGTTTGTATAAAATATATATGATTTTAACTATGCGACAGAACAAGTCATTTAGCCCAAAAATTCAGAGACAAGAAGGAAAAAGAGACCAAAAGGAAAAAGTGACAAGAAGGGGAAAAAATGTATGTAGCTGATTTGAGCTGGAGTGACACAGGTTGGTTCATTGTTCCTTTAACTTCTGGAATACATCAGCGTGTGACAGTCAGGGGCGTTACTATAGGGGGTGCACAGGTAGCAGTTGCATTTGGCTCTGGTGCCTAAGGGGCCCCACAGGCATCTCTGTCTAATAAGAAAACACCAGTAGTATAAATGGTGCACAGTAGACACGGGGCCTTGTTACAGATTTTGCATTGGGGCCCTGAAGCTACAAGTTACGCCCCTGGTGACATATGTATATCTGAGTTTCCTGTGACTGTCATGTAAAAAAATATCAAGAAGTCATAAGGGGACAAAAGTCTTGGTTGCATGACTGCTACAAAAATCTGTATGTAGCCAAACATTTAAAGTATTTACTTTTGAATTGTTGCAATGTAAAGACATTTGCACACAGCTGTATTATTATTTTTATTTTTATCTTTATATATTTTGTTCATATTTAACCCCTTAAGCATAATTTTTTTTTTATCTGACATGTGTCTCTTTAAGTGGTATTAAAGGAGTTATCAAGAAAAAAAAAATTATTTTTATATATCAACTGGCTCCAGAAAGTTAAACAGATTTGTAAATTACTTCTATTACGCAGCTCACAGAAAAACAGATTACGAGGTTAACTGAGAAATTCTCTCACCCAAGAGAACAAGAAAAATGAAATTAGAAAAAAGAAGCTACTCAGTCCTCAGCAAACTAACCCAAAATTAGGTAATATGATGGATGCATGGTTCAAAAATTTTGAAAAAATGCAAGTTTACAAATCTAAATGTAATTTATTATATGCATAAAATCAATACAGCAAATGTGTGAATAATATATATATAAATCAGCCGCAGGGCCCTACAGCTGTGTATAATATAAAATATATTATAACATATATATATATATATATATATATATATATACCTGGAGAGAAAAAAAATAAGTATATAGTATTGTAGACAAATTGTATAAAAGAATAATAACATAAAATATTAAATTGACTAGGACCGGTCCTGCAAAATCAAATGGAAAAAAAATATATGGCACAAGACCTGCAGGTACAAATTGTAGAAACAAGTCCTATTATAACAAAGTAACAGTTCTCAATTGTTTCATGAAGTTGTTGCCAATCCTGTAGATGAATAAACTGTAACAAAAAAGTCCCAGTAGAAAAATGGTAAGAATAATGGTAAAAATAAATCTTGTATAGTGAATGGCAGCAAGCCAAGTTCCATATGAGGAGCACCAGAAATAGGGTTAACACATCAAGTTATCTATCACATTAGGAGCTTGGCAGTCCGCCTGTTGGCGTTTGCCGGTAAGTGCTGGTAGTGATATTATTTTTTTATGTTGTGTACTGCATGTTAAAAATTAGGTTATCTTTATTCTGTGGGACAGTACCCAATTTATATAGCCTTTTATGTAAATTTAAATATCTCACCCTGAGAAAATAAATGACCTATAAATTTAATACCTATATTCATCCAACATTTACAATATAGCATTTTTACAAACTCCTCACAATTCAAATTATATCATTAAGGAGAATAAATGAAGCTACCATTCACCCTACATTCTTATTTTTTTCATTTCAAATCCCACCTTTGCAAATAGCTTATTAAACGCGAGTTGTCTACTTTGTCCACTCCCCACTCTTCCACTTCCCAATAATTCAAAAAAGTCAATGATTGCTTATTGTTCAATTTTTAGGATATATCCAATAATTCTATTATGTTTCCAAACTTTAATATTTTTAAAGCTCCATTGCTATGAAGTACATCTTAAAGTTCGGCAAGCAGTATTACAGTCAGTATTTTGTTTCAGTATTTGTAAGCCAAAACTAGCAGTGAGTCCAAAACACAGAACAGCTACAAATGTTTGCATTACACTTTGCTCTCGGCAGGCTTCAATTCTGGTTTTGGCTTAGAAATACTAAGAGAAATACTGTGTGAGGCCTCGCTCACATGGCTGATTCTGTGCTGAATATCTGCCCCAAAAACACAGATAGATATTTCACACATTTGAATGATCACGCAGGCGCTAGGACCGCTTGGAAATGCACCATCTCATAGACGGCAATGCATTTTCGATCAGAATCCGCAGAAAAAATAGACATGACTATTGTTTCTGCAGCTGTCCAAATCAGGATTTCCGTGGCGGAAACCACAGAAAATTCCACTGTGTGGACAGTGCAGCAGAACCCCATCGAAACCAATGGGACTCTGCTGCAGAAGAATGTACTTGTTGAATTTTTTTGTGGACATTCTGCCAAGTGAGCATGGCCTGAAAGTGATCAGCCATAATATAGATGCCTTTTTGGGCCATTATCATGGTCAAAAACATACAGTATTCACTTCCCATGGTTCTTCAGAATCAGAGCTGATTCGCCAATGGCTTACATATTATACTTACTTGAAAAAGGCCTTACTTTCCTTTAGGAAGATGGAAAACCTTTCCTAGAAGACATATAGTAAGCACAGTATATAAGAAGATCATGTACTCAATAAAAACTAATGGCCACTAAAAACAAAGGTCTGTAGCCTGTCAACACACCCCTGTAATGACCACAGAGAATTCTGCTTCCTTATGATATTCTGCAGATCACTCCTTCTATATCCTGGTTTGCTTCTAGCACTATAAGGAATTCAGCTAATGTAGTTCCCCATGGCTATATTCACACGTGGGATTTGTTACAGAAATTTCTTCAGCAAAAAATTTGTTATTCTCAACTAGTGTTTTACATATTAAAATTCAACAAGCCCCATGCAAATTCAGAAATATCTGCAACAGATATGTCATGTATAAATATTCTGAAATTCTTACTAAGTAGCGCCAAACCAAATAGAAAGTGGTAGAAAGTAATTGTTGATGTATTGTGGGATACTTTGTTTATTATTTGCAAGTGAATTGACTACTGGGTTGGGCTTGTAATAGAAGAGCAGCCACAATGTAAAATTGCCGTATTTTTCGCCCTATAGGACGCACCGGCGTATAACACGCACCCAATTTTTAGGTGCAAAATCTAAAAAATTTAAGATTTTGAACCCAATAGTGGTCTTCAACCTGCGGAACTTCAGATGTTGCAAAACTACAACTCCCAGCCGTTCGCTGTCCGGGCATGCTGGGAGTTGTAGTTTTAATTTAGCCAAACAACAACATGGCAAACATTAAGCGCCGTATGTAGGTCCCGGGGGTACCAATATATAGCCAAAAACAAAGAGACCCACAATACTAATATTATTTCAAAAAGTATGACAATCTTTATTAGACAATATAAAACAAACAATTAAAAATAATTAAAAGGCAGAGGATGACCTTAGGCAGGAGACAACAAGTGCCAGTGAACCTGACGAAGCCCATACGCGAAACGTGCGTTGGGGTGTTGGTGCTTGGTGTTCCTGGCTTGTGGGTATATGACAGGTAGTCTCTTTAGGTATTACTAATTTTGGGTCCCTATTTATGTCTGTTATACTGCATTGCTGCTCCCTATGTTATACTGATGTATGTTAGATGTTATATCTATATTGTACTATATTATGAGTTTGCAGCCGTGCCAGTTTTATATTGTATATGCTCTCGACTGAATACCTACATTACCCATACCAGGTTCACTGGCACTTGTTGTCTCCTGCCTAAGGTCATCCTCTGCCTTTTAATTATTTTTAATTGTTTGTTTTATATTGTCTAATAAAGATTGTCATACTTTTTGAAATAATATTAGTATTGTGGGTCTCTTTGTTTTTGGCTATATATGAGTTGTAGTTTTGCAAGATCTGGAGGTCCGCAGATTGAAGACCACTGCATAGGAGGTAATACTCACGTGTCCCCGCCGCTCCGGACCCGTCACCGCTGCCCTGAATGTCGCTCCATCACTGTCGCCGTGTCCCCGTCGCTCCGGAACGTCTCTGCTGCCGGCCGGGTATCCTCGCTCTCCGTCGCCGTCATCACGTCGTTACACACGCCGACGCACGTACGTGATGACGTGATGACGAGGAAGGAGAGCGCCGGCCATACAGGGGATGCCTTAACGGAGAAGACACCGAGGAGGCAGGTAAGGTCGGCTATTCAGTCGGGCTGTTCGGGACCGCCGCGGTGAAATCGCGGCGGTCCCGAACAGCCCGACTGAACAGCCGGGTTAGTGTCACTTTTCCTTCAGACGCGGCGGTCAGCTTTGATCACCGCGTCTGAAGGGTTAATACAGGGCATCACTGGGATCGGTGATGTCCTGTATTAGCCGCGGGTCCCGGCCGTTGATGGCCGCAGGGACAGCCGCGATAGGGGTGTATTCACCATATAAGACGCACCGACTTTTTCCCCCCAGTTTTGGGGAAGAAAAAGTGCGTCTTATACGGCGAAAAATACAGTAGGTGTTTCAGACAGGGCCATAGCATAAGTGACATACCTTTAGTACTGTTCATTCGCCCTTTATTAAATATCTCTTATTAAAGGGGTTATCCACCAGAAGTGTTTTTTTTTGTTGTTTTTTTTTAAGCATGCCCATAGCTTAGGACATAAAAAATAAACCTTTACTCACCTTCAAGGCTCTGGTGTTTTGCTCTGGTTCCTGGTGCAGTCTTCTTCCAGCTTCTGGGAGTTGCCAGTCTCACTGCGGCGCAGCTCATCGCCGACCACAGCAATGCCTTGCCTTAGCTGGCGATAGGCTGAGCGCAGTGTGATGTATTGTGCCCGGGACTCAGGGGGAGATTTATCAAAACCTGTGCAGAGAAAAAGTTGCCCAGTTGCCCATAGCAACCAATCAGATCACTTCTTTCATTTTGCAGAGGCCTTGTCAAAAATATAAGAAGGGATCTGATTGGTTGCTATGGGTAACTAGGCAACTTTTCCTCTGCACAGGTTTTGATAAATCTCCCCCTCAGTCTTCATCCTAGTGCACGGGCCTAATACATGATACTGCAGCTCCACCAATCGCCAGCTGGGAGGAGACATTGCTGTGGTCAACGATTGTCCGACGATTGGATGTGACTGGCAGAAGCAGAAAGAAGACCGCACTGGGAGACCAGAGCAGAACATTGGAGGTACTGAAGGAGTAACGGAGGTGCTAGAGGTTTATTTTTTGTGTACTACACTATGGACATACTTTTGAACAGAAGCCGTCTCGCCAAATACCCCTTTAAGCGGAACCAATATAGTATTAATATAATAGGCCTTGTTTATCAAAATTGGAGTCTATCAGGTTTTTGGCAGGGTGTCCATCATTTGAGCATGCTACGCTATTATGTCTGGTATTTTTGACAAATGTAATGGAGGCACAAAATGAAGGTCAACTGCAGAAATAATTACTAACCATACTACAGCCGCAACCTGCAATCCTCTTGTGGATAAACTAAAACAAGCTTAGATTACCATAGGGTTTTATGTTGATGTAAATTTAGTTTAGTTAAGCTGCATCATTTTAGCTGTCTGAATGCAGCCTAAGTCTATCTAAGGCTAGTTTCACACCGGCATATGACAGACGCAGATATTATGGCTGCAAGTCTCCGCCTAAGCAATATCTGTCGACCCAAACTACTAAGAGAAAAAGATGCAACTAAAAAACAAGACATGTTTACTAAAGCATTTTTGTGCAGGTAAAATCCAACAAAGTGGGTGAAAAAAATTTGACACCAAGAGCATGTGGACATTGACTGACATTGACTCAACTATCATGAACCCCCAAGTCAAGAAAAAAACACAAAAAATAATTTTAGGTATAGTGTTTTGTATTTCCCTATTGACTTCCAGTGAACATCTGTCTGCAGTCTCACCAAGCACTTCCAGGTGGTGTTTTCTTTCCGACATTTTTCAGAAAAATGCTTTGTGTGAAAACACCCTCATAAAGCAGTTTTTTTGCAATCTTTTTAAAGCATCGTTTACAGTAGTAGATTTTACATGCTTTTATTCCTTTTTGTTTAAAAATAAAATTTTAAAAGAGTAGATTACATGCGTTACTAATACCCCTTTGCTTTAGAAACAGTTTGGGAGCTGTCTTTTTTCCAATATCTGTTCCATTTAGAATGAATTGTAAGAATGGAAACAACAGCTACCTTAGGTTTGTTACACCGAGCGCTCCGGGTCCCCGCTCCTCCCCGGAGCGCTCGCTACACTCTCCCCGCTGCAGCGCTCCGGTCAGATCCACTGACCCGGGGCGCTGCGATTCCGCTTCCAGCCGGGATGCGATTCGCGATGCGGGTAGCGCCCGCTCGCGATGCGCACCCCGGCTCCCGTACCTGACTCGCTCTCCCTCGGTCCTGTCCCGGCGCGCGCGGCCCCGCTCCCTAGGGCGCGCGCGCGCCGGGTCTTTGCGATTTAAAGGGCCACTGCGCCGCTGATTGGCGCAGTGATTCCAATTAGTGTCTTCACCTGTGCACTTCCCTATATCACCTCACTTCCCCTGCACTTCCTTGCCGGATCTTGTTGCCATTGTGCCAGTGAAAGCGTTTCCTGTGTGTTCCTAGCCTGTGTTCCAGACCTCCTGCCGTTGCCCCTGACTACGATCCTTGCTGCCTGCCCCGACCTTCTGCTACGTCCGACCTTGCTTCTGTCTACTCCCTTGTACCGCGCCTATCTTCAGCAGCCTGAGAGGTGAGCCGTTGCTAGTGGATACGACCTGGTCACTACCGCCGCAGCAAGACCATCCCGCTTTGCGGCGGGCTCTGGTGAAAACCAGTAGTGACTTAGAACCGGTCCACTAGCACGGTCCACGCCAATCCCTCTCTGGCACAGAGGATCCACTACCTGCCAGCCGGCATCGTGACAGTAGATCCGGCCATGGATCCCGCTGAAGTTCCTCTGCCAGTTGTCGCTGACCTCACCACGGTGGTCGCCCAGCAGTCACAACAGATAGCGCAACAAGGCCAACAGCTGTCTCAACTGACCGTTATGCTACAGCAGTTACTACCACAGCTTCAGCAGTCATCTCCTCCGCCAGCTCCTGCACCTCCTCCGCAGCGAGTGGCCGCTCCTGGTCTACGCCTATCCTTGCCGGATAAATTTGATGGGGACTCTAAGTTTTGCCGTGGCTTTCTTTCCCAATGTTCCCTGCATCTGGAGATGATGTCGGACCTGTTTCCCACTGAAAGGTCTAAGGTGGCTTTCGTAGTCAGCCTTCTGTCTGGAAAAGCCCTGTCTTGGGCCACACCGCTCTGGGACCGCAATGACCCCGTCACTGCCTCCATACACTCCTTCTTCTCGGAAATCCGAAGTGTCTTTGAGGAACCTGCCCGAGCCTCTTCTGCTGAGACTGCCCTGTTGAACCTGGTCCAGGGTAATTCTTCCGTTGGCGAGTATGCCGTACAATTCCGTACTCTTGCTTCAGAATTATCCTGGAACAATGAGGCCCTCTGCGCGACCTTTAAAAAAGGCCTATCCAGCAACATTAAAGATGTTCTGGCCGCACGAGAAATGCCTGCTAATCTTCATGAACTTATTCACCTAGCCACTCGCATTGACATGCGTTTTTCCGAAAGGCGTCAGGAGCTCCGCCAAGATATGGACTCTGTTCGCACGAGGCGTTTCTTCTCCTCGGCTCCTCTCTCCTCTGGTCCCCTGCAATCTGTTCCTGTGCCTCCCGCCGTGGAGGCTATGCAGGTCGACCGGTCTCGCCTGACACCTCAAGAGAGGACACGACGCCGCATGGAGAACCTCTGCCTGTACTGTGCTAGTACCGAACACTTCCTGAGGGATTGTCCTATCCGTCCTCCCCGCCTGGAAAGACGTACGCTGACTCCGCACAAAGGTGAGACAATCCTTGATGTCTACTCTGCTTCTCCACGTCTTACTGTGCCTGTGCGGATGTCTGCCTCTGCCTTCTCCTTCTCTACAGTGGCCTTCTTGGACTCTGGATCTGCAGGAAATTTTATTTTGGCCTCTCTCGTCAACAGGTTCAACATCCCAGTGACCAGTCTCGCCAGACCCCTTTACATCAATTGTGTAAACAATGAAAGATTGGACTGTACCATACGTTTCCGCACGGAGCCCCTTCTAATGAGCATCGGATCTCATCACGAGAGGATTGAACTTTTGGTCCTCCCCAATTGCACCTCGGAAATTCTCCTTGGACTTCCCTGGCTTCAACTTCATTCCCCAACCCTGGATTGGTCCACTGGGGAGATCAAGAGTTGGGGGCCCTCTTGTTCCAAGGACTGTCTAAAACCGGTTCCCAGTAACCCTTGCCGTGACTCTGTGGTTCCTCCAGTAACCGGTCTCCCTAAGGCCTATATGGACTTCGCGGATGTTTTCTGCAAAAAACAAGCGGAGACTCTACCTCCTCACAGGCCTTATGATTGTCCTATCGACCTCCTCCCGGGCACTACTCCACCCCGGGGCAGAATTTATCCTCTCTCTGCCCCAGAGACTCTTGCCATGTCTGAATACGTCCAGGAAAATTTAAAAAAGGGCTTTATCCGTAAATCCTCCTCTCCTGCCGGAGCCGGATTTTTCTTTGTGTCCAAAAAAGATGGCTCCCTACGTCCTTGCATTGACTACCGCGGTCTTAATAAAATCACGGTTAAGAACCGCTACCCCCTACCCCTCATCTCTGAACTCTTTGATCGCCTCCAAGGTGCCCACATCTTTACTAAATTGGACTTAAGAGGCGCCTATAACCTCATCCGCATCAGAGAGGGGGATGAGTGGAAAACAGCATTTAACACCAGAGATGGACACTTTGAGTATCTGGTCATGCCCTTTGGCCTGTGCAATGCCCCTGCTGTCTTCCAAGACTTTGTTAATGAAATTTTTCGTGATCTGTTATACTCCTGTGTTGTTGTATATCTGGATGATATCCTAATTTTTTCGGCCAATCTAGAAGAACACCGCCAGCATGTCCGTATGGTTCTTCAGAGACTTCGTGACAATCAACTCTATGCTAAAATTGAGAAATGTCTGTTTGAATGCCAATCTCTTCCTTTTCTAGGATATTTGGTCTCTGGCCAGGGACTACAAATGGATCCAGACAAACTCTCTGCCGTCTTAGATTGGCCACGCCCCTCCGGACTCCGTGCTATCCAACGCTTTTTGGGGTTCGCCAATTATTACAGGCAATTTATTCCACATTTTTCTACCCTTGTGGCTCCTATCGTGGCTTTAACCAAAAAAAATGCCGATCCCAAGTCCTGGCCTCCTCAAGCGGAAGACGCCTTTAAACGACTCAAGTCTGCCTTTTCTTCGGCTCCCGTGCTCTCCAGACCTGACCCTTCCAAACCCTTCCTACTGGAGGTTGATGCCTCCTCAGTGGGAGCTGGAGCTGTTCTTCTACAGAAAAATTCTTCCGGGCATGCCGTCACTTGTGGTTTTTTTTCTAGGACCTTCTCTCCGGCGGAGAGGAACTACTCCATCGGGGATCGAGAGCTTCTAGCCATTAAATTAGCACTTGAGGAATGGAGGCATCTGCTGGAGGGATCAAGATTTCCAGTTATTATTTACACCGACCACAAGAACCTCTCCTACCTCCAGTCTGCCCAACGGCTGAATCCTCGCCAGGCCCGGTGGTCTCTGTTCTTTGCCCGGTTTAATTTTGAGATTCACTTTCGTCCTGCCGATAAGAACATTAGGGCCGATGCTCTCTCTCGTTCCTCGGATGCCTCAGAAGTTGAACTCTCTCCGCAACACATCATTCCACCTGACTGCCTGATCTCCACTTCTCCTGCCTTCATCAGGCAAACTCCTCCAGGAAAGACCTTTGTTTCTCCACGCCAACGCCTCGGAATCCTCAAATGGGGTCACTCCTCCCATCTCGCAGGTCATGTGGGCATCAAGAAATCTCTGCAACTCATCTCCCGCTTCTATTGGTGGCCGACTCTGGAGACGGATGTTGTGGACTTTGTGCGAGCCTGCACTATCTGTGCCCGGGATAAGACTCCTCGCCAGAAGCCCGCTGGTTTTCTTCATCCCCTGCCTGTCCCCGAACAGCCTTGGTCTCTGATTGGTATGGATTTTATTACTGATTTACCCCCTTCCCGTGGCAACACTGTTATTTGGGTGGTCGTTGATCGATTCTCCAAAATGGCACATTTCATCCCTCTTCCTGGTCTTCCTTCAGCGCCTCAGTTGGCTAAACAATTTTTTGTACACATTTTTCGTCTTCACGGGTTGCCTACGCAGATCGTCTCGGATAGAGGTGTCCAATTCGTGTCTAAATTCTGGAGGGCTCTCTGTAAACAACTCAAGATTAAATTAAATTTTTCTTCTGCATATCATCCCCAGTCCAATGGACAAGTAGAAAGAATTAACCAGGTCTTGGGTGATTATTTGCGACATTTTGTTTCCTCCCGCCAGGATGACTGGGCAGATCTCCTTCCATGGGCCGAATTCTCGTATAACTTCAGAGTCTCTGAATCTTCCTCCAAATCCCCATTTTTCGTGGTGTACGGCCGTCACCCTCTTCCCCCCCTCCCTACCCCCTTGCCCTCTGGTCTACCCGCTGTGGATGAAATTTCTCGTGACCTTTCCATCATATGGAGAGAGACCCAAAATTCTCTCTTACAGGCTTCATCACGCATGAAGAAGTTCGCAGATAAGAAAAGAAGAGCTCCTCCCGTTTTTTCCCCTGGAGACAAGGTATGGCTCTCCGCTAAATATGTCCGCTTCCGTGTCCCTAGCTACAAGTTGGGACCACGCTATCTTGGTCCTTTCAAAGTTTTGTGTCAAATTAATCCTGTCTCTTACAAACTTCTTCTTCCTCCTTCTCTTCGTATCCCTAATGCCTTTCACGTCTCTCTTCTTAAACCACTCATCCTCAACCGTTTTTCTCCCAAATCTGTTCCTCCCACTCCTGTTTCCGGCTCCTCGGACATCTTCTCTGTCAAAGAGATCTTAGCCTCTAAAAAGGTCAGAGGGAAAACTTTTTTTTTAGTGGACTGGGAGGGTTGTGGTCCTGAAGAGAGATCCTGGGAACCTGAGGACAACATCCTAGACAAAAGTCTGCTCCTCAGGTTCTCAGGCTCTAAGAAGAGGGGGAGACCCAAGGGGGGGGGTACTGTTACGCCGAGCGCTCCAGGTCCCCGCTCCTCCCCGGAGCGCTCGCTACACTCTCCCCGCTGCAGCGCTCCGGTCAGATCCACTGACCCGGGGCGCTGCGATTCCGCTTCCAGCCGGGATGCGATTCGCGATGCGGGTAGCGCCCGCTCGCGATGCGCACCCCGGCTCCCGTACCTGACTCGCTCTCCCTCGGTCCTGTCCCGGCGCGCGCGGCCCCGCTCCCTAGGGCGCGCGCGCGCCGGGTCTTTGCGATTTAAAGGGCCACTGCGCCGCTGATTGGCGCAGTGATTCCAATTAGTGTCTTCACCTGTGCACTTCCCTATATCACCTCACTTCCCCTGCACTTCCTTGCCGGATCTTGTTGCCATTGTGCCAGTGAAAGCGTTTCCTGTGTGTTCCTAGCCTGTGTTCCAGACCTCCTGCCGTTGCCCCTGACTACGATCCTTGCTGCCTGCCCCGACCTTCTGCTACGTCCGACCTTGCTTCTGTCTACTCCCTTGTACCGCGCCTATCTTCAGCAGCCTGAGAGGTGAGCCGTTGCTAGTGGATACGACCTGGTCACTACCGCCGCAGCAAGACCATCCCGCTTTGCGGCGGGCTCTGGTGAAAACCAGTAGTGACTTAGAACCGGTCCACTAGCACGGTCCACGCCAATCCCTCTCTGGCACAGAGGATCCACTACCTGCCAGCCGGCATCGTGACAAGGTTCCATTGGCAAATGTTACATTTGCAGATCATGAAGTATAAAGTTCAGAGAATAGAAGCCAATGAGCACTGTCCAGTATACGTCAGTACAGTATATATACAGTATATATATAGATATGTACATATCTATCTGAAATAGGGCAAAGGTGTGATATGAACAGATGGAAAGTAATAAAGGTGCAAACAATCTATTTTACGGTCACAGTGAACAATTTCACAAGAAATCTGTCTATATAAAGAAAATTTCTATGTGTAAATAGACCTCTAGAAGGATCTCAGTCAAGGTGATATTTGAAGAGATTTATCTAAAAATATCACAGAGAAAAATGAAGGAATTGCAGATAGCAACAAACCTGTTTCTGGGGCCTTTTGCGATTTGAATGCAGCCATCTTTTTGTTGTTGCTTTGCATTAGTTTTGATAATTCTGCTGTATACAATATCATTTAGGAGATAAACACCAGCTGTATTATAGTTTTATATGCATTAATTTATTTGATAAATCCTCAGTTATTCACTATGTCATTTAATACATGTTTTGGTTGTAGAATACTAAGCATTTCCACAGTTCTTTGTAGAATAGCACACACGACATTTTGTGGAAACATCACTTTCTTAAGCATGAAATGACTGCTACTTGAGCCATCCTCCATTATGAAATGCATGACGCACTGCAAGAGCAAAACTTCTGCTTTATAAGTAACATCAGTGAATATCCTTGGAAACATTTAAATGCAACAGTGTCACCTACTGGCAGTGATAGTAGCACCTTGACATGCAATACAGTTAGGCTTAGCAAGGGCATATGAATAGCACAGAATTCTATATTCATTATTAGGGTATGTTCACACGGCAGAATATCAGTGCAGAATTTCACCAGAATATTCTGCATTTACATTCCACTGCAGCAGAGTCCCATTGAATTCATTTGGATTCTGCCTAACTGTTCACACAGTGGGATTTCTGCAGTGGATGTTTTTGCCGCTGAAATCCTGATTCAGGCGTCTGGAAAAAAATAGACTTGTCTATTCTTTTTGCAAATTTCGCTCAGAAATACATTGCTGTCTAAGGCTAGGTTCACACAGTGGAATTTCTGGGCAGAATTTCTGCTGGAGATCAAGTCGGCGGCACTAGGACCGCACAGACTACATTGCCGTCCCCATAGATGGCAATGCATTTCTGAGCAGATCTTCCAGAAGATCCACCCAGAAATGCATTGTAGTCTATGGGGGCAACAATGCAGTCTGCTCGGTCCTAGCGCCACCGGCTCAATCTCTGGCAGAAATTCTGCACAGAAATTTTGCAATGGGAACCTAGCCTAAGAGATCGGTCCTAGTATACATTGCTGTTTTGGATCGGCCCTAGCACCCTCCCATTCAAATGTGTGGACGTACATGTTTTCGCACATTTTATGCTGTGTGAACATGGCCTTAGCCAGAGGAGGGAGTGCGATGAGTGCATCTAACTCTGAAGAATGTGGTGCAGAGTTATTTAGTATTGCACTACAGTTACACATGAAGACATAGGCAGCTTCTAAAGGCCACATTAGCTGTTTCCAGGGGTTTCCAGTGGTTTCCAGTGGTTTCCAGTAATGTCATAAAATTGCTCATTTTAACCCCTTAAGGACCAGGCCCATTTTATTTTAGCATTTTCGTTTTTTCCTCCCCGCATTCTAAAAATCATAAATCTTTTATATTTCCATCCACAGACCCATATGAGGGCTTGTTTTTTGCGTCACCAATTGTACTTTGTAATTACATCACTTATTTTACCATAAAATGTATGGCGCAACCAAACAAATATTATTTATGTGGGAAAATGGAAAAGAAAAGCAATTTAGCAAATTTTGGAAGGTTTTGTTTTCACGCTGTACACTTTCGGTAAAAACGACATGTTTTCTTTATTCTGTGGGTCAGTATGATTAAAATGATACCCATGTTATATGCTTTTCTATAATTGTACTGCTTAAAAAAAAATCTCAAACAATTTTAACAAAATTAGTATGTTTGAAATTTCCCTATTTTGACCACCTATAAGTTTCTAATTTTTCCGTATATGGGGCGGTTTGAGGGCTCATTTTTTGCGCCATGATCTTTAGTTTTTATCAGTACCAGTTTTGCTTAGGTTTTACTTTTTATAAAATTGTTATAAATTTTTTTTTGGGAATAAAATGTGACAAAAAAGCAGCAATTTTGGACTTTAAAAAAAAAATTACATTTACGCCATTCACTGTATGGGATAATTAACAATATGGTTTAATAGTTCAGACTTTTACACATGTGGCGATACCAAATGAGTGTATTAATAATTTTTTTTAACGCTTTTTGGGGGGAAAAATGGGAAAAACGGACGTTTTACTTTTTTATTGGGTATGGAGATTTTTTTAATTTTTTTACTTTTTCATTTAACATTTTTGAACTTTTTTTTTTTTTTACACTTTAATTGTCCCCATAGGGGACTATTAATAACAATAATTTGATTGCTAATACTGTTCAGTGCTATGCATAGAGCATAGCACTTATCAGTGTTATCGGTGATCTTCTGCTCTGGTCTGCTTGATCTCAGACCAGAGCAGAAGACCCCGGAAGACAGCCAGAGCCAGGTGAACGCTGCGGGCGATCCGATCATCCATTCAAAGTACCGCACTGCTGCAGATGCCGTGATATTTATTGATCACGGCATCTGAGGGGTTAATAGTGGACATCCGCATGATCGCGGATGTCTGCCATTACCAGCAGGTCCCTGGCTGTTGATAGCAGCTGGGACCTGCCGCGCATGAAGCGAGCACCGCTCCGGTGCTCGGGGTCATGGTGGCGCATAAATGTCGGTCATGGTGCGTTAAGTACCACGACACCATGACGTACATTTACGTCCATTGTCGTTAAGGGGTTAAAGTTAATGGCGTGAGAGAATCTATTAGCTGCAATTCACAATTCAAACTGCTGACACTGCTAGACAGCTGATAGGAAAAGGAGACATATGGCGCCTTTCATCTGTCAAAACTTCCATAATGAAAAAAAAATGCTTTTTTTTCCCTCTGGTGCCAAGAGTCAAAGAGGCGTTTCCATCCCCTGAAGTCCTAAAGGCTGAATCGCATCCTTGCTCCTCCTTTCATCCCTGTATCTGCTTGATTGACAGTCAGGGCCCATCTTCAAATTAAAATTCAGCTTAACCTGGCAGGACCAGTCGACCTTCTAATGTGTTTTGGGGCCTCCTGACTCTACCCCAATAAATAATAGAGGAAAGAAGGACCAGGCATGTTAGATTTAAACCCTTAACCCCTTTATTCTCAGAGAGGAAAAAAATACTACCTGAGCAGTCTGGCAGCAGCTTACTTTACTGAGAACACATGAGCATTCAGCTGAGCCAAATATGCGTGTATGGGGAAATTTGTGTGTGCCCTCTGCTCGTGTACCTTCCCAGATGAGGGGGGGCAGTTGCCAAATCGTGATCATCTTGTGTAGGCAAAGTTAGGGCCGGGGAGTAGAACGAGTCAGGATTTTTCTTTTTCCCAGGCAACTCCTTTAACCCCTTGGGGACGGAGCCCATTATGACCCTAAGGACGGGAGCATTTTTTGCAAATCTGACCACTGTCACTTTAAGCATTAATAACCCTGGGATGCTTTTACTTATAAATTTGATTCAGAGATAGTTTTTTCATGACATATACTACTTTATGTTAGTGGTAAATTTTCGCTTTATACTTGCATCATTTCTTGGTGAAAAATTCTAAAATTTGATGAAAAATTTGAAACTTTTGCATCTTTCTAACTTTGAAGCTCTCTGCTTGTAAGGAAAATAGACATTCCAAATAAATTGTATATTGATTCACAAATACAATATGTCTACTTTATGTTTGCATCATAAAGTTGATATGTTTTTACTTTTGGAAGACATCAGAGGGCTTCAAAGTTCAGCAGCAATTTTCAAATTTTTCACAAAATTTTCAAAATCTGAATTTTTCATGGACCAGTTCAGTTTTGAAGTGGATTTGTAGGGCCTTCAAATTAGAAATACCCCACAAAAGACCCCATTATAAAAAACTGCACCTCTCAAAGTATCCAAAATAACATTCAGTAAGTTTGTTAACCCTTTAGGTATTTCACAGGAATAGAAGCAAAGTGAAGGAGAAAATTCAAAATCGTCATTTTTTACACTCACATGTTCTTGTAGACCCAGCTTTTTCATTTTTACAAGTGGTAATAGGAGAAAAAGCCCCCCAAAATTTGTAACCCAATTTCTCTCGATTAAGGCAATACCTCATATGTGTATGTCAAGTGTTCGGCGGGCGCAGTAGAGGGCTCAGAAGGGAAGGAGCGACAATGGGATTTTGGAGAGAGAATTTTGCAGAAATGGTTTTTGGGGGGCATGTCACCTTTAGGAAGCCCTTATGGTGCCAGAACAGCAGAAAAACCCCCACATGGCATACCATTTTGTAAACTACACCCCTCAAGGCACGTAACAAGGGGTCCAGTGAGCCTTAACACCTCATAGGTGTTTGACGACTTTTCATTAAAGTCGGATGTGTAAATGAAAAAAAAATTTTTGCACTAAAGTGCAGTTTTTTCCCAAATTTACCATTTTTACAAAAGGTAATGGGAGAAAATGCCCCCCAAAATTTGTAACCCCATCTCTTCTGGGTATGGAAATACCCCATGTTAGGACATTAAATGCTCTGCTGGCGCACTACAATGCTCAGAAGAGAAGGAGCGCCATTGGGCTTTTGGAAAGCGAATTCGTTTGGAATGGTAGTCAGGGGCCATGTGCGTTTACAAAGCCCCCCCGTGGTGCCAGAACAGTGTTCCCCCCACATGTGACCCCATTTTGGAAACTAGACCCTTCACAGAATTTAATAAGGGGTGCAGTGAGTATTTAAACCCCACTGGCATTTGACAGATCTTTGGAATAGTAGGCTGTGCAAATGAAAAATTAAATTTTTCATTTTCACGGACCACTGTTCCAAAAATCTGTCAGACACCTGTGGGGCGTAAATGCTCACTGCACCCCTTAATACATTACATGAGGGGTGTAGTTTCCAAAATGGGGTCACATGTGGGGTGGTCCATTGCTCTGGCACTATGGGGGCTTTGTAAATACACGTGGCCTTCAATTCTGGACAAATTTTCTCTTCAAAATCCCAATGGCGCTCCTTCTCTTCTGAGCATTGTAGTGCGCCAGCAGAGCACTTTACATCCACATATGTTCTTACTCAGAAGAAATGGGGTTACAAATTTCGGGGGGCTTTTTTCCTATTCTCCCTTTTGAAAATGAAAAATTTAGGGTAACACCAGCATTTTAGTGAAAACTTTTTTTTTCTATTTTCCCATCCAAATTAAATGAAAATTCGTCAAACACCTGTTGGGTATTAAGGCTCACTATACCCCTTGTCACGTTCTGTGAGGGGTGTAGTTTCCAAAATGGGGTCACATGTGGGTATTTATGTTTTTGCGTTTATGTCAGAACCGCTGTAAAATCAGCCACCCCTGTGCAAATCATCAATTTAGGCCTCAAATGTACATGGTGCGCTCTCACTCATGAGCCTTGTTGTGCGCCCACAGAGCATTTTACGCCCACATATGGGGTATTTCTGTACTCATGAGAAATTGCGCTACAAATTTTGAGGGTCTTTTTTTCCTTTTACTGCTTGTGAAAATAAAAAGTATGGGGCACCACCAGCATGTTAGTGTAAAAAAAATTTTTTTTACACTAACAGGCTGGTGTAGCCCCAAACTTTTCCTTTTCGTAAGGGGTAAAAGGAGAAAAAGCCCCCCAAATTTTGTAGTGCAATTTCTTCTGAGTACGGAAATACCCCATATGTGGCCCTAAACTGTTTCCTTGAAATACGACAGGGCTCTGAAGTGTGAGAGCGCCATGCGCATTTGAGACTAAATTAGGGATTGCATAGGGGTGGACATAGGGGTATTCTACGCCAGTGATTCCCAAACAGGGTGCCTCCAGCTGTTGCTAAATTCCCAGCATGCCTGGACAGTCAGTGGCTGTCCAGAAATGCTGGGAGTTGTTGTTTTGCAACAGCTGGAGGCTCCATTTTGGAAACACTGCCGCACGATACGTTTTTCATTTTTATTGAGGGGGGGGGGGGGACAGTGTAAGGAGGTGTATATGTAGTGTTTTACCCTTTATTATGTGTTAGTGTAGTGTTGTGTTTTTAGGGTACATTCGCACTGGTGGGTTACGGTGAGTTTGTGCTGCGGCGAAAAATTTACTGCAGCCCAAACTTGAAGCAGGAAACTTACTGTAAACCTGCCCGTGTGATTGTACCCTGTACGTTCACATGGGGGGGGGGGGTTAGGGGGGCAAACCTCCAGCTGTTTCAAAACTACAACTCCCAGCATGTACTGACTGAGGAGTTGTACTCTTGCAACAGCTGGAGGCACACTGGTTGGAAAACCTTCAGTTAGGTTCTGTTACCTAACTCAGTATTTTCCAACCAGTGTGCCTCAAGCTGTTGCAAAACTACAACTCCCAGCATGTACTGACAGACCGTGCATGCTGGGAGTTGTACTTTTGCAACAGCTGGAGGCACACTGGTTGGAAAACCTTCAGTTAGGTTCTCTTACCTAACTTAGTATTTTCCAACCAGTGTGCCTCCAGCTGTTGCAAAACTACAACTCCCAGCATGTACTGGTCGCCGAAGGGCATGCTGGGAGATGTAGTTATGCAATAGCTGGAGGTACGCAACTACAACACCCAGCATGCCGAGACAGCTGTTTGCTGTTTGGACATGCTGGGATTTGCAGTTTTGCAACATCTGGAGGGCTACAGGTTAGAGACCACTGCACAGTGATCTCCAAACTGTGACCCTCCAGATGTTGCAAAACTACAAATCCCAGTATGCCCAGACAGCAAAGAGCTGTTTGGGCATACTAGGAGTTGTAGTTTTGCAAGATCTGGAGGGATACAGTTTAGAGACCACTGTATAGTGGTCTCAAACTGCAGTCCTCCAGCTGTTGCAAAACTACATATTCCAGCATGCCCAAACAGCAAACAGCTGTCTGGGCATACTGGGAGTTGTAGTTTTGCAACATCTGGAGGGCTACAGGTTAGAGACCACTGTATAATGGTATCAGATTGTAGCCCCCCAGATGTTGCTAGGCAACTTACCGGCTTCCGTCGGATCCAGGGAGCCGTCCTCTTCTGCTGCCCGCCCCCTGCAGATCACCATCGCTCCGCTGCCTCCGGACGGGTAAGTGGACGTCGGCGCCCGGTCCTCTTCATTTTCCCTGTTCTGCCCCGCCTATTGTGGGTGGGCAGGACGTGGAAAACGAAAGTAAACCCCCCCCCCCCCGCCCACCGATCTGCTATTGGTGGTCGCGTCTAGACCACCAATAGCAGGGATAGGAGGGATGGCACCCCTGCCACCTCACTCCTATGCCTTCAGGGGGATCGTGGGTGTCTTAGACAACCGCGATCCCCCTTATATTCCGGGTCCCCATAGACCCGTAATGACCCAGAATCGGTGCAAATCGCACGTGTGAATTCACTTGCGATTTGCGCCGATCGCCGACATCATGGCCCCCTAGGCATTTGCACGGGGTGCCTGCTGATTGATATCAGCAGTCAACCCGGTCCGATCCCCGCCCGGCGCACAGCGGGACCGAAATTCCCACGGGCATATGGATACACCCTTCGTCCTTAAGTACCAGGACGCAAGGGCGTATGCATACGCCCTTCATCCCCAACAGGTTAAAGGAGAACTACAGGATTTAAAAATGTATCCCCTATCCTAAGGATAGGGGATAAGTTTCAGATCGCGGGGGGTCCGACCGCTGGGGCCCCCCGCGATCTCCCGTACGGGGCCTCGGCTCTCTGGTTAGAGAGGCTATGTTGACCACCGCACAAAGCAGCGGCCGACACGCCCCCTCCATACACTGCTATGGGAGAGCCGGAAATTACCGAAGGCAGCGCTTCGGCTCTCCCATAGCAGTAAATGGAGGGCGCATGTCAGCTGCCACCTCGTGCGGTGGTCGACACGCGCTCTCTATGCAGAGAGCCGCGGCCCCGTACGGGAGATCATGGGGGGGCCCCAGCGGTCGGACCCCCCGCGATCTGAAACTTATCCCCTATCCTTAGGATAGGGGATAACATTTTCAATCCCGTAGTTCTCCTTTAAAGGAGAACTTGCCCACAGGATAGGATATAAGTAGCTGATTGCGTACTATTGGTAGACGAGATGCCAGGGTCTTGTCCTGTTCGAACCCCCTACGTATCCCCTATCCTGTGAATAGGGGACAAGTTCATTTTTGTTGGAGTTCTCCTTTAAAGGGGTACTCCAGTGGAAAACTTTTTTTTTTTTTCAATCAACTGGTGCCAGAAAGTTAAACAGATTTGTAAATTACTTCTATTTAAAAAATCATGATCCTTCCAGTACTTATTAGCTGCTGAATACAAAAGAGGAAATTATTTTCTTTTTGGAACACAGTGCTCTCTGCTGACATCACGAGCACAGTGCTCTCTGCTGACATCTCTGTCCATTTTAGGAACTGTCCAGAGCAGCATTTGTTTGCTATGGGGATTTTCTCCTACTCTGAACAGTTCTTAAAATGGACAGAGATGTCAGCAGAGAGCACTGTGCTCATGATTAAGCAGAGAGCTCTGTGTTCCAAAACGAAAATAATTTCCTCTGTAGTATTCAGCAGCAGTTTTCCACCGGAGTACCCCTTTGAGTTCTTGTTTTTACTCTGTTTCTTTATACGTATCTCAACATGAATTCCATCAATACCTTCTCAGCTAATAGGATTTGAATTGGTTTGGGCACAGGACACATATTTTCAGTTTTCTGCTCCTTGAAGGAACAGAAAAATGGAGTTGACAAAGATTTGAACCTAGCCTTACTATAGGGCTGGGTTTACACTACGTTTTTGCCATACTGTTTTCAATCCGTTTTTCTAAAGAAAACCGTATGGCAAAAAAACAGATGGAACAGTATGGAAAAAAGTAAACCGTATACGTTTTTAAACAGTATACTGTTTTTAAAAGTGCATAAAGTTCCGTCAGTTTTTACAGAAAAAAAACCCATACGTTTTTGAAAATTGTCCATTTTTAATGGGAGGGGTCTTGGGTGGGGACTTTAGGATTCAAATGTGCATGTGCAAAGTAAAAACCTATACGTTTTTCCCGTATGGAACCGTATACATGTGCGTTTCCCATTGACATCCATGTTAAAAAAAAACGTATGCGGTTGCAGTACAGTTTTTAAACCGGAGTCAAAACCGTGGTTGACCACAATTTTGTCTCTGGTTTAAAAACCGTACTGCAACAGCATACGTTTTTTTAACATGGACGTCAATGGGAAACGCACATGTATACGGTTCCATACGGGAAAAACGTATACGTTTTTAATTTGCACATGCGCATTTGAATCCTAAAGTCCCCACCCAAGACCCCCTCCCATTAAAAATGGACAAAATTTTCAAAAACGTATGGTTTTTTTTCTATAAAAACTGACGGAACTGTATGCACTTTTAAAAACAGTATACTGTTTAAAAACGCATACGGTTTACTTTTTTCCATACTGTTCCATCCGTTTTTTTGCCATACGGTTTTCTTTAGAAAAACGGATTGAAAACAGTATGGCAAAAATGTAGTGTGAACCCAGCCTAAGCTTTTTTGATCACTGAAGGTAAATGAGCAATATAAAAGTGTTCAGTGATGAAGAAAATTTCCTTTACCTTAGCTAAGTGTGGTTGAGATTCCTATGACAAACATGGTATCTCTGGACAAGAGACCCAGATTTAAGATTTTCTGCCACCTTCTGGAAGATGATAAGAAATGCATTCTGAATCTTATCCCTCTCTTAAAGGGGTACTCAGGTGGAAAAAAAATTTTTCATGTCAACTGACTCGAGAAAGTTAAACAATTTAGTTATATTAAAAATCCTAAACGTTGTAGTACTTATCAGCTGCTGTATACTACAGAGGAAGTTGAGTAATTCATTTCTGCCTGACCACAGTGTTCTCTGACACCTCTGTCCATGTCAGGAAGTGTCCAGAGTAAACGCAAATTCCTATAGCAAACCTCTCCTGCTCTGGACAGTTCCTGACATGGACAGAGGTGTCAGCAGAGAGCACTGTGGTCAGACAGAAAAGAACAACTCGACTTCCTCTGGAGAATGCAGCAGCTAATAAGTACTGGAAGGATTAAGATTTTTATATAGAAGTAATTTACAAATCTGTATAACTTTCTGGCACCAGTTGATTTAAAAACTAATTTTTTCCCCTCCGGAGTACCCCTTTAACCTTCTCATTTATATACATATGAGAATGTGGCCTAGCATTCCAAAATCATGCATTCTTCAATATGATAATGCCATTTTGTCCAATTTACTATTGAAATCCTAATAATTGACAGTATCATTATTCTACTTATCAACCCTTTGTCTTTCTTTTTGAGCCAAAAAGCAAAACATCAAACTTGAATAACTGATGTTACATTAAGTAGTGCCTATCATTTAATCAAGCTTTTGACATGTCACAGTCAAACCAAAGCCTGCTTTATAGTTTTGGTAAAAGTGTCATAGCATCTCTACCATTTATAGGCCATTACCACTTGGTAAATTCCATTCTGCTGAGCTTTTACATAGGCAATGTATGTCAATATTATGTAGAAATTGAATTATGTACTATTTGCTGCTGCATGGTGGTATTATTTATGCACAGTTTGATAAAACTGTATTATTTGTATCATTCTACAACTCTTATTGGTTTGTTTGAGGCTACTAATAATCCCAGCCGAGGACCTATTAAAGATCTGGCTTTTATGGATAACAACATAGTAAGGTAAGTCAACAAGTTCACCTATTGTCCTAAAGTGTATGATTCATTGGTCATATGGCCACTTGATCAGTGATTTGACACCTAGGCAATATAAACCTTATTTAAGTTACATATCTTGGCAAAACAATTGTTTTTAATAAATATATATTTTTTTAAATGCCACATTTTATTAAACAAAACTGCCTTTGAATATAGCACCACTAGGGGTCCCCATACCTCCTTGGACACTGATAAGCCCCACTGCAGCATGAGCTTGTCCAAGGGTATCCATTGGAAATCAGTTTTTTGGTTTGATAAGTAAAAAACTTCTTGTTTTGTTACATGTGGTTGTCACTGAGAAGCATGGAGAAGAAGGTGTGATGGTGTGGGGGTACTTTCTGTAACAAATGAACCTGGCCACGTTTCTAGTGCTGCGCTGTGGCCAATCAGAAGCTGCAGGTACAGGACTAATCGGCTCAGGCTAAGGCTTTAGTCTTCTGCACATTGCTTGTGACTACAGTTCTTACCTGTATCTGTAGCTTTCTGTTTGCTTTGCCTTCCTATGTTTCTCTCACTTTCTGCCTGTTTATTGACCATTCTTTTTCCTGCTGTTCTGTACCTTGTAGTCCAACTGGTTTCACCCTGGTTTGCATTTGACTTCCCTTTTGCTTAGTGTTATGGTACTGCATTACTTTTTGTATTTGACTCCGACTTGTTTGATTCTGCTTCATTTGTCTATCTGTCTGTTTGTCTGTATGCTGTATTGTGCTCCCTAGTTTGTGCTTTAGTTAACTAATTGTGCCCTGACCTGATCCCAGACCTCTGTGCTGTCTTATGTTTATTATTTTAATTTGTGACACCCCAGCACTTTAGTTCAGCTTAGGCACGGTCAACCAGTTGTGGAATCATTGCCTTGGGCAATTACACAAGTAGGCTGGGAAAGGGGTTATGGTAAGCTGATGGTGCACTATTGCCTGCCCTACATAAAAAAAATTTAACCAGCATGGTTATCACAGCATTCAGCAGTGATATGTCATTTAACCTGGTTTGCAATTAGTGGGACCATCATTTGTTTTTCATCAGGACAATGACCCCAAACAAATATTCAGGCTGTGTAAGGGCTATTTGACTAAGATGGAGAGTAATGTATTGTTGTGTCAGATGGCCTCCACAGTCACCCAACCTAAGCCATATTGAAATGGTTTGGGATGAGTTGGACTACAGAGTGTAAGGAAAGCAGCCAAAAAGTGCTCCGCACCTGTGGGAACTCCTTCAAGACTTATAGAAAACCATTCCAGGTGACCACTTTATGGTGCTGATTTACAGAATGCCAAGAGTGTGTGTGTATATAGCTGTCATCAAAGCAAAAGGGATGTAATGCGGCTGTAAGCGGCAGATGGTTGTGGATCCGCTGGCCTATGTGGACAATTACTTAACCGTACCAGGGAGCAAAGTCTAAGATGCCGCTGGATTTCACCAGAGCCAACCGCAAAGCGGGATGGTCTTGCTGTGACAGGCAGCACCCAGGTCACTACCCATGGCTTGATCGGTCCATACAGGTTGCCCAGATGTAATTCGGCACTGAAGGTAATAGGTGTAGTCAGGACGTAGCAAAGGTCAGAAGGCAGTCGGGAAAGGAGCAAGGTCAGATCACTAGCATGGAGGTCAGGAACACGGTAGGCAAAATACAAGTAACGCTTTCTCAGAGGCTCAAGACCCAAAGATCCGGAACAAGAATAGGGAGGTACAGGACTTATATAAGGTCCACCCAGCAGCAGACCAATTAAGAGCGCACTGGCCCTGTAATTCACTTTGCGCCGGCACTCGTGCACTCCAAGGGATGGGGAGGTGCGTGCCGGTGATGCACCTACAGAGAGGAGCCAGGGGCAGTGAGGGTTAAGGAGATTACTGGGACTCGCATGCGGGCATGTCCCGCAGAGTGAGTCCCGGAGCCGCCGGAGACAAGAGGAGAAGAGCACTCATGGCTGTAACAGTACTCCCCCCTTGGGTCTGCCCCTCTTTAAAAGTGCCAGAGCAAGTCACGGTCCAGGATATTCTCCTCCGGCTCCCAAGATCTCTCTTCCGGACTGAATCCTCTCCATTCTACCAAAAAATAGCATCTTCCTCTCACCGTCGATCTCTTTGACTTTGAAGACGTCAGAAGAACCAGAAACAGGAGTGGAAGTAACATTATTTTGCAAAAACCAATTGATCACAACAGGCTTGAGAAGAGAGACATGGAAAGTATTAGGAATGCTTAGCGAAGAAGGCAGACGAAGTTTATAGGAGACCAGATTAATCCTTTGCAACACCTCAAATGGTTCCAGGAAACGAGGGCCCAACTTGTAACCAAGGTCTTCTCTTCTTATCCACCTGAGATTTCATACGAGAGGAGGCTTGAAACAGAGAGCCGAGTCTGTTGCCAGATGGAGGTGAAGTCCCGAACTTGTTCGTCAACGGCTGGCATGCCTGAGGAGACTGGAAGAGGAAGATGGGGACAAGGATGGAGACCGTATACAACAAAAAATGGAGAAGACTTCATGGCTTCAGAGTCTCTATGGTTGTAGGAGAACTCTGGCCAAGATAAAAGATCAACCCAATCGTCCTTTTGGACCAAAACGAAATGACGAAGATATTCTCCCAAAACTTGATTTATTCTCTCCACTTGCCCATTAAATTGCAGGTGATACGAGGATGAGAAATCCAACTTGATATTTAAACAGGTGCATAAAGCTTGCCAGAACCTTGAAACAAATGGCACCCCGCTATCCGAGACGATGTGAGACAGAAGGCCATGTAAGCGGAAGATATGCTGAAGGAAGTGTTTGGCCAGTTGAAGAGCAGATTGTAAACCGGGCAAAGGAATGAAATGAGCCATTTTGGAAAACCGATGAACAACCACCCAGATGACTGTATTGTTATTGGGTGGGGGCAGATAGGTGATAAAATCCATAGCAAGGAGCACCGGATTAGGAAGAGGTGTAAGAGGCCTGCTGGTCTCTGCCGAGGAGTCTTGTCACGAGCACAGATGACACAGGAAATGACAAAGTCAATGACATCCCGTTTGAGGGATGGCCACCAGAAATGCCAAGAAATTAATTGAAAAGACTTCTGTACACCAGAATGGCCAGCCACCAAAGAAGAATGTCCCCAGCTCAGCACTTTGAGTCTCAATTGGGGTGGTAAGAAAGATCTCCCAGAAGGAGCTCGCTGGAGGACTGCAGGTGCTACTGGAACAAACACTCAGCAGGAATAATATGACGAGGAGCGGAATCTTGCCCAACCACATCTGAAGACCAGGAAAGTGCATCGGCTCTGATGTTCTTATTGGCAGGACGGAAATGAATTAAGAAGTTGAACCGGGAGAAGAACGACCATCTAGCCTGGCTGGGATTCAGACGTTGCGTGGATTGAAGATACAGAAGGTTCTTGTGATCCATAAAGATGCTGACAGGATGAGCGGAACCCTCCAAAAGATGACGCCACTCTTCTAAGGCAAGTTCTATAGCGAGGAGTTCCCAGTCGCAGATGAAAAGGTTTTGGAGAAAAAGCCACAAGTAATATTCATGCCCTTTGGGTTTTTCCGAGTTAAAACTGTGCCAGCTCCTACTGACGATGCATCTACCTTCAAATAGAACGGCTTTTCTGGGTCAGGTCTAGAGAGAAGAGGGGCAGAAGGGAAAGCAGATTTCAACCGAGAAAAAGACTCTTCAGCCTCAGGTGACCAGTTCTTGGAGTTACAGTTCTACTTGGTAAGAGCTACAATTGGAGAAAAATGTGGAATTAATTGACGGTAGTAATTGGCAAACCCCAAAAATCGTTGAAAATCCCTGTTACACCTTGTGCTCTGACCACTTCCCCTGGCCCTGGAGCAGAAGGTCAAGGCAGGCGGGGCTGGGATTCGCATAGCTGGACGCTCCCGCATGCGAGACCCAGTCCGTCACTTACCACGATCCTCTGCTGCTTCTTCCTCTGCCTCTCAGCTCCTGCGCGTGCATCCCCGTCTCCTAGGGTGCACACGCGCCGGAGCTTTGAAATATAAAGGGCCAGTATGGCCATAATTATCTGACACCCCTGACACTATTCTATAAGTCCCTGCACCTCCCACTCTTCCCTGCCAGATCTTTAGTGCCATCTTCCTGAGATTAAGAGTTCCATACTATCTGTTAGCCTTACCCGTGTTCTGACTCTACCGCTAAATTATTTGACTATGCACCTTTGCCCCCTGCCATGAATTTCTCGTAAGTCAGACTACGCCTCTTCCTTATCCTACTGTACTTCGCCTCACCCAGCTCCCTGTGTAGTCAAGTCGTATCGGGGGTACCGACCTGGGTGTCGCCTGCCGCAGCAAATCCATCCTGCCTTGCGGCGGGCTCTGGTGAAGACCAGCTTAGACTCCACTCGCGGATACGGCCCGTGTCATCAGCCACTCAGGTGTCAGTGGACCCACATCCAGCATCGTTACAGCAAGAGCCGACCATGGATCCCGCTGGTGTACCTCTGCCGGAGAATCTGGATCTCGCCACCATAGTGGTTCTTCAGTCGCAGCAGTTGGCGCAGCAGTTAAACCAGTTGTCCCCCATGATGCAGCAGCTGCTTACTGCCCAGCAACAACCGCAACAGCCACAGCCTCATCCTGCTCCGGTAATGCCTCCCGCTCCAGCAGTCACCACGTGATCCAAGCTCAGTTTGTCTCTTCCTGAGAAGTATGAAGGGGATCCCAAGTCCTGCCGTGGATTTGTGACTCAGTGCTCCATGGACATAGAGCTTATGGAGGAACGAACAGTTCCCTACGGAACGAGCAAAGGTGGCCTTTGTTGTCAGTCTGTTAACTGGAAGGGCTCTGGCCTGGACAACTCTGTTATAGGATCACAGTGACCCACTCACAGCCAGTCTTCAGGCTTTCTTGACGGAATTCCGAAGTGTTTTTGAAGAACCTGCACGAGCTTCTTCCGCTGAAACGGCCTTTCTGGGCTTTTCTCAGGGTAACTCCTCTGTGGGCGAATATGCCATCCGATTCCGTACCCTGGCTTCAGAGTTATCCTGGAATAATGAAGCTCTTTGCACAACTTTCAAAAGAGGACTCTCCAGCCATATTAAAGATGTCCTTGCTGCCCGGGAATTGCCATCTACCTTAAATGATCTTATACAGGGTGGGCCATTTATATGGATACACCTTAATAAAATGGGAATGGTTGGTGATATTAACTTCCTGTTTGTGGCACATTAGTATATGTGAGGGGGGAAACTTTTCAAGATGGGTGGTGACCATGGCGGCCATTTTGAAGTCGGACATTTTGAACCCAACTTTTGTTTTTTCAATAGGAAGAGGGTTGTCACGATGCCGGCTGGCAGGTAGTGGACCCTCTGTGCCAGAGAGGGATTGGCGTGGACCGTGCTAGTGGACCGGTTCTAAGCCACTACTGGTTTTCACCAGAGCCTGCCGCAAAGCGGGATGGTCTTGCTGCGGCGGTAGTGACCAGGTCGTATCCACTAGCAACGGCTCACCTCTCTGGCTGCTGAAGATAGGCGCGGTACAAGGGAGTAGGCAGAAGCAAGGTCGGACGTAGCAGAAGGTCGGGGCAGGCAGCAAGGATCGTAGTCAGGGGCAACGGCAGAAGGTCTGGAAACACAGGCAAGGAACACACAAGGAACGCTTTCACTGGCACTAAGGCAACAAGATCCGGCAAGGGAGTGCAAGGGAAGTGAGGTAATATAGGGAAGTGCACAGGTGAAAACCCTAATTGGAACCACTGCGCCAATCAGCGGCGCAGTGGCCCTTTAAATCGCAGAGACCCGGCGCGCGCGCGCCCTAGGGAGCGGGGCCGCGCGCGCCGGGACAGAACAGACGGGGAGCGAGTCAGGTAGGGGAGCCGGGGTGCGCATCGCGAGCGGGCGCTACCCGCATCGCGAATCGCATCCCGGCTGGCAGCAGGATCGCAGCGCCCCGGGTCAGAGGACGTGACCGGAGCGCTGCAGCGGAGGGAGTGAAGCGAGCGCTCCGGGGAGGAGCGGGGACCCGGAGCGCTCGGCGTAACAGTACCCCCCCCCTTGGGTCTCCCCCTCTTCTTGGAGCCTGAGAACCTGAGGAGCAGACTTTTGTCAAGGATGTTGTCCTCAGGTTCCCAGGATCTCTCTTCAGGACCACAACCCTCCCAGTCTACTAAAAAAAAATTTTTCCCTCTGACCTTTTTGGCAGCCAAAATTTCCTTGACCGAGAAGACGTCCGAGGAGCCGGAAACAGGAGTGGGAGGAACAGATTTGGGAGAAAAACGGTTGAGGATGAGTGGTTTGAGAAGAGAGACGTGAAAGGCATTAGGGATACGAAGAGAAGGAGGAAGAAGAAGTTTATAAGAGACAGGATTAATTTGACACAAAATTTTGAAAGGACCAAGATAGCGTGGTCCCAACTTGTAGCTAGGGACACGGAAGCGGACATATTTAGCGGAGAGCCATACCTTGTCTCCAGGGGAAAAAACGGGGGGAGCTCTTCTTTTCTTATCCGCGAACCTCTTCATGCGTGAAGAAGCCTGTAAGAGAGAATTTTGGGTCTCTCTCCATATAATGGAAAGGTCACGAGAAATTTCATCCACAGCGGGCAGACCAGAGGGCAAGGGGGTAGGGAGGGGGGGAAGAGGGTGACGGCCGTACACCACGAAAAATGGGGATTTGGAGGAAGATTCAGAGACCCTGAAGTTATACGAAAATTCGGCCCATGGAAGGAGATCTGCCCAGTCATCCTGGCGGGAGGAAACAAAATGTCGCAAATAATCACCCAGGATCTGGTTAATTCTTTCTACTTGTCCATTGGACTGGGGATGATATGCAGAGGAAAAATTTAATTTAATCTTGAGTTGTTTACAGAGAGCCCTCCAGAATTTAGACACGAATTGGACCCCTCTATCCGAGACAATCTGCGTAGGCAACCCGTGAAGACGAAAAATGTGTACAAAAAATTGTTTAGCCAACTGAGGCGCAGAAGGAAGACCAGGAAGAGGGATGAAATGTGCCATTTTGGAGAATCGATCAACGACCACCCAAATAACGGTGTTGCCACGGGAAGGGGGTAAATCAGTAATAAAATCCATACCAATCAGAGACCAAGGCTGTTCGGGGACAGGCAGAGGATGAAGAAAACCAGCGGGCTTCTGGCGAGGAGTCTTATCCCGGGCACAGATAGTGCAGGCTCGCACAAAGTCCCCAACATCCGTCTCCAGAGTCGGCCACCAATAGAAGCGGGAGATGAGTTGCACAGATTTCTTGATGCCCGCATGACCTGCGAGATGGGAGGAGTGACCCCATTTGAGGATTCCGAGGCGTTGGCGTGGAGAAACAAAGGTCTTTCCTGGAGGAGTCTGCCTGATGGAGGCAGGAGAAGTGGAGATCAGGCAGTCAGGTGGAATGATGTGTTGCGGAGGGAGATCAACTTCTGAGGCATCCGAGGAACGAGAGAGAGCATCGGCCCTAATGTTCTTATCGGCAGGACGAAAGTGAATCTCAAAATTAAATCGGGCAAAGAACAGAGACCACCGGGCCTGGCGAGGATTCAGCCGTTGGGCCGACTGGAGGTAGGAGAGGTTCTTGTGGTCGGTGTAGATAATAACAGGAAATCTTGATCCCTCCAGCAGATGCCTCCATTCCTCAAGTGCTAATTTAATGGCTAGAAGCTCTCGATCCCCGATGGAGTAGTTCCTCTCCGCTGGAGAGAAGGTCCTAGAGAAAAAACCACAAGTGACAGCATGCCCGGAAGGATTTTTTTGTAGAAGAACAGCTCCAGCTCCTACTGAGGAGGCATCAACCTCCAATAGGAAGGGTTTGGAAGGGTCAGGTCTGGAGAGCACGGGAGCCGAAGAAAAGGCAGACTTGAGTCGTTTAAAGGAGTCTTCTGCTTGAGGAGGCCAGGACTTGGGATCAGCATTTTTCTTGGTTAAAGCCACGATAGGAGCCACAATGGTAGAAAAATGTGGAATAAATTGCCTGTAATAATTGGCGAACCCCAAAAAGCGTTGGATAGCACGGAGTCCGGAGGGGCGTGGCCAATTTAAGACGGCAGAGAGTTTGTCTGGATCCATCTGTAGTCCCTGGCCAGAGACCAAATATCCTAGAAAAGGAAGAGATTGGCATTCAAACAGACATTTCTCAATTTTGGCATAGAGTTGGTTGTCACGAAGTCTCTGAAGAACCATACGGACATGCTGGCGGTGTTCTTCTAGATTGGCAGAAAAAATTAGGATATCGTCCAGATATACCACAACACAGGAGTATAACAGATCACGAAAAATTTCATTGACAAAGTCTTGGAAGACGGCAGGGGCATTGCACAGTCCAAAGGGCATGACCAGATACTCAAAGTGTCCATCTCTGGTGTTAAATGCCGTTTTCCACTCGTCCCCCTCTCTGATGCGGATGAGGTTATAGGCGCCTCTTAAGTCCAATTTAGTGAAGATGTGGGCACCTTGGAGGCGATCAAAGAGTTCAGAGATGAGGGGTAAGGGGTAGCGGTTCTTAACCGTGATTTTATTAAGACCGCGGTAGTCAATGCAAGGACGTAGGGAGCCATCTTTTTTGGACACAAAGAAAAATCCGGCTCCGGCAGGAGAGGAGGATTTACGGATAAAGCCCTTTTTTAGATTCTCCTGGACGTATTCGGACATGGCAAGAGTCTCTGGGGCAGAGAGAGGATAAATTCTGCCCCGGGGTGGAGTAGTACCCGGGAGGAGGTCGATAGGGCAATCATAAGGCCTGTGAGGAGGTAGAGTCTCAGCTTGTTTTTTGCAGAAAACATCCGCGAAGTCCATATAGGCCTTAGGGAGACCGGTTACTGGAGGAACCACAGAGTTACGGCAAGGGTTACTGGGAACCGGTTTTAGACAGTTCTTGGAACAAGAGGACCCCCAACTCTTGATCTCCCCAGTGGACCAATCCAGGGTTGGGGAATGAAGTTGAAGCCAGGGAAGTCCAAGGAGAATCTCCGAGGTGCAATTGGGGAGGACCAAAAGTTCAATCCTCTCATGATGAGATCCGATGCTCATAAGAAGGGGCTCCGTGCGGAAACGTATGGTACAGTCCAATCTTTCATTATTTACACAATTGATGTAGAGGGGTCTGGCGAGACTGGTCACTGGGATGTTGAACCTGTTGACGAGAGAGGCCAAAATAAAATTTCCTGCAGATCCAGAGTCCAAGAAGGCCACTGTAGAGAAGGAGAAGGCAGAGGCAGACATCCGCACAGGCACAGTAAGACGTGGAGAAGCAGAGTAGACATCAAGGACTGTCTCACCTTTGTGCGGAGTCAGCGTACGTCTTTCCAGGCGGGGAGGACGGATAGGACAATCCCTCAGGAAGTGTTCGGTACTAGCACAGTACAGGCAGAGGTTCTCCATACGGCGTCGTGTCCTCTCTTGAGGTGTCAGGCGAGACCGGTCGACCTGCATAGCCTCCACGGCGGGAGGCACAGGAACAGATTGCAGGGGACCAGAGGAGAGAGGAGCCGAGGAGACGAAACGCCTCGTGCGAACAGAGTCCATATCTTGGCGGAGTTCCTGACGCCTTTCAGAAAAACGCATGTCAATGCGAGTGGCTAGGTGAATAAGTTCATGTAGATTAGCAGGAATTTCTCGTGCGGCCAGAACATCTTTAATGTTGCTGGATAGGCCTTTTTTGAAGGTCGCGCAGAGGGCCTCATTATTCCAGGACAATTCTGAAGCAAGTGTACGGAATTGTACGGCATACTCGCCAACGGAAGAATTACCCTGGACCAGGTTCAACAGGGCAGTCTCAGCAGAAGAGGCTCGGGCAGGTTCCTCAAAGACACTTCGGATTTCCGAGAAGAAGGAGTGTACAGAGGCAGTGACGGGGTCATTGCGGTCCCAGAGCGGTGTGGCCCATGACAGGGCTTTTCCGGACAGAAGACTGACTACGAAAGCCACCTTAGACCTTTCAGTGGGAAACAGGTCCGACATCATCTCCAGATGCAGGGAACATTGGGAAAGAAAGCCACGGCAAAACTTAGAGTCCCCATCAAATTTATCCGGCAAGGATAAGCGTATCCCAGGAGCGGCCACTCGCTGCGGAGGAGGTGCAGGAGCTGGCGGAGGAGATGACTGCTGAAGCTGTGGTAGCAACTGTTGTAGCATAACGGTCAGTTGAGACAGCTGTTGGCCTTGTTGCGCTATCTGTTGTGACTGCTGGGCGACCACCGTGGTGAGGTCAGCGACAACTGGCAGAGGAACTTCAGCGGGATCCATGGCCGGATCTACTGTCACGATGCCGGCTGGCAGGTAGTGGACCCTCTGTGCCAGAGAGGGATTGGCGTGGACCGTGCTAGTGGACCGGTTCTAAGCCACTACTGGTTTTCACCAGAGCCTGCCGCAAAGCGGGATGGTCTTGCTGCGGCGGTAGTGACCAGGTCGTATCCACTAGCAACGGCTCACCTCTCTGGCTGCTGAAGATAGGCGCGGTACAAGGGAGTAGGCAGAAGCAAGGTCGGACGTAGCAGAAGGTCGGGGCAGGCAGCAAGGATCGTAGTCAGGGGCAACGGCAGAAGGTCTGGAAACACAGGCAAGGAACACACAAGGAACGCTTTCACTGGCACTAAGGCAACAAGATCCGGCAAGGGAGTGCAAGGGAAGTGAGGTAATATAGGGAAGTGCACAGGTGAAAACCCTAATTGGAACCACTGCGCCAATCAGCGGCGCAGTGGCCCTTTAAATCGCAGAGACCCGGCGCGCGCGCGCCCTAGGGAGCGGGGCCGCGCGCGCCGGGACAGAACAGACGGGGAGCGAGTCAGGTAGGGGAGCCGGGGTGCGCATCGCGAGCGGGCGCTACCCGCATCGCGAATCGCATCCCGGCTGGCAGCAGGATCGCAGCGCCCCGGGTCAGAGGACGTGACCGGAGCGCTGCAGCGGAGGGAGTGAAGCGAGCGCTCCGGGGAGGAGCGGGGACCCGGAGCGCTCGGCGTAACAAGGGTCATGTGACACATCAGACTTATTGGGAATTTCACAAGAAAAACAATGATGCACTTGGTTTTAACGTAACTTTATTCTTTCATGAGTTATTTACAAGTTTCTGACCACTTATAAAATGTGTTCAATGTGCTGCCCATTGTGTTGGATTGTCAATGCAACCCTCCTCTCCCACTCTTCACACACTGATAGCAACACCGCAGGAGAAATGCTAGCACAGGCTTCCATTATCCTTAGTTTCAGGTGCTGCACATCTCGTATCTTCACAGCATAGACAATTGCCTTCAGATGACCCCAAAGATAAAAGTCTAAGGGGTCAGATCGGGAGACCTTGGGGGCCATTAAACTGGCCCACGATGACCAATCAACTTTTCAGGAAACTGTTCATCTAGGAATGCTCGGACCTGACACCCTAATGTGGTGGTGCACCATCTTGCTGGAAAAAGTCAGGGAATGTGCCAGCTTCAGTTCAAAAAGAGGGAAACACATCATCATGTAGCAATTTCGCATATCCAGTGGCCTTGAGGTTTCCATTGATGAAGAATGGCCCCACTATCTTTGTACCCCATATACCACACCATACCATAAATTTTTGTGTTCCAACAGTCTTGGGTTAGTGTAAGACCAATAGCAGTGGTTTTGTTTGTTAACTTCACCATTCACATAAAAGTTTGCCTCATCACTGAACAAAATCTTCTGCGTAAACTGAGGGTCCTGTTCCAATTTTTTTTTGACCATTCTGCAGCACCTGAAACTACGGATACTGGAAGCCTGTGCTAGCATTTCTCCTGCCGTGTTGCTATCAGTGTGTGAAGAGTGGGAGAAGAGGGTTGCGTTGACCATCCAACACAATGGGCAGCACATTGAACACATTTTATAAGTGGTCAGAAACTTGTAAATAACTCATGAAAGAATAAAGTTACCGTTAAAGCACATCATGGTTTTTCTTATGAAATTCCCAAGTTTGATGTGTCACATGACCCTCTTCCTATTGAAAAAACAAAAGTTGGATTCGAAGTGGCCGACTTCAAAATGGCCACCATGGTCACCACCCATCTTGAAAAGTTTCCCCCATCACATATACTAATGTGCCACAAACAGGAAGATAATATCACCAACCATTCCCATTTTATTAAGGAGTATTCATATAAATGGCCCACCCAGTACAGCTGGCCTCCCGGATTGATATCCGTTTCTCTGAGGGACGTGAGGAATAACGTCAAGAAAGGGAGTCTGCACGACCTCGCCTGGCACCAGTCTTCAAGCAACCACCGCAACCTCCCGCAGTGGAGGCTATGCAGGTGGATCGGTCTCGCCTGACTCTGCAGGAAACAACTCGCCGACGAGCTGAGAATCTATGTCTGTACTGCGCCAATGCCAATCATTTCCTCAAAGATTGTTCTGTACGTCCACAGTCACAGGGAAACGCTCGCACCTAGGGTTTGTGGGAGAGGCCTCCCTGTGTGAACACCACCTTTCCATGCTTGAATTTGTTGATCCAGCTTTCTCTACCCTCCAAAGAGATTATTTCCGTACTTGGATTCTGGTTCTGCAGGAAATTTTATTGATGCCTCCATAGTACATAGGTATCATCTACCAGTGTCTCGCCTTTTGAAGCCCTTGTACATCTCTATGGTTAACAGAGAAGTCTTGCATAAGGAGAACTTGTCCTTCTATGTACTTCCTCGCTGTACCTCTCCTGCTTGGCCTTCCTTGGTTGCATCTCCATGCCCCGCAGCTGGATTGGAAAACTGGAGAAGTTCTCCATTGGGGACCTTATTGCAACAGTCACTGCATTCATACTCGTCCATCTAAGAGGGTGCCTTCTTCTACTCCTCTGCCCAGTTTGCCTCAGTTTCTTCAGGACTATGTTGATGTCTTCAGTGAGAAACAAGCTGAAGTATTATCACCTTATTAGCCCTACGATTGTCCTATAGACTTATTGCACAGGACCACTGCTCCTCGGGGAAGAATTTACCCTCTGTCTATTCCTGAAACTCAGGCCATGTCTAAATATATTCAAGAAAATCTTCAAAAAGGCTTTATCAGGAAGTCCTCTTCCCCTGCCTGAGCCGGATTCTTCTTCGTAGAGAAAAAAGACTGTTCTCTGCGACCCTGCATTGACTATCGCGGACTGAATAAAATCACCGTCAAAAACCGCTACCCTCTTCCCTTGATCTCTGAGTTATTTGGCCATCTCCGTGGGGCGAGGATCTTCTCCAAACTAGACCTTCGAGGTGCCTATAACCTAATCCGCATAAGAGAAGGTGACGAATGGAGGGCTGCATTTAATACTTGGGATGGACATTTTGAGTATCTGGTGATGCCGTTCGGATTATGTAATGCTCCAGTCTTCCAGGAGTTCATTAATGATATCTTTCGTGACCTCTTATGTCTCGTGGTCTAGTTGGATGATATACTCATCTACTCGCCCAATCTTAAGACTCATCGTTCCCACATCCGCCAGGTCTTACAACGTCTTCGTGACAACCATCTTTACGCTAAACTTGAGAAGTGTTGTTACGCCGAGCGCTCCGGGTCCCTGCTCCTCCCCGGAGCGCTCACGGCGTCTCTCTCCCTGCAGCGCCCCAGTCAGACCCGCTGACCGGGAGCGCTGCACTGACATTGCCGGCGGGGATGCGATTCGCATAGCGGGACGCGCCCGCTCGCGAATCGCATCCCAAGTCACTTACCCGTCCCGGTCCCCGGCTGTCATGTGCTGGCGCGTGCGGCTCCGCTCTCTAGGGCGCGCGCGCCAGCTCTCTGAGACTTAAAGGGCCAGTGCACCAATGATTGGTGCCTGGCCCAATTAGCCTAATTAGCTTCCACCTGCTCCCTGGCTATAATACCTCACTTCCCCTGCACTCCCTTGCCGGATCTTGTTGCCTTGTGCCAGTGAAAGCGTTTAGTGTTGTTCAAGCCTGTGTTACCTGATCTCCTGCTATCCATATTGACTACGAACCTTGCCGCCTGCCCCGACCTTCTGCTACGTCTGACCTTGCCTCTGCCTAGTCCTTCTGTCCCACGCCTTCTCAGCAGTCAGCGAGGTTGAGCCGTTGCTAGTGGATATGACCTGGTTGCTACCGCCGCAGTAAGACCATCCCGCTTTGCGGCGGGCTCTGGTGAACACCAGTAGCCTCTTAGAACCGGTCCACCGGCACGGTCCACGCCAATCCCTCGCTGACACAGTGGATCCACAACCTGTAAGCCGAATCGTGACAGTAGATCCGGCCATGGATCCCGCTGAGGTGCCGCTGCCAAGTCTCGCTGACCTTACCACGGTGGTCGCTCAGCAATCGCAGCAAATTGCCCAACAAGGACAGCAGCTGTCGCAGTTGACCGCCACGTTACAGCAACTTCTGCCACTGCTACAGCAGCAACCATCTCCTCCGCCAGCTCCTGCACCTCCTCCGCAGCGAGTGGCCGCTCCTAGCCTCCGCTTGTCCCTGCCGGACAAATTTGATGGGGACTCTAGACTCTGCCGTGGATTTTTGTCTCAATGTTCCCTGCATATGGAGATGTTGTTGGACCTATTTCCTACAGAACGGTCTAAGGTGGCGTTCGTAGTGAGCCTTCTTTCTGGAAAGGCCTTGTCTTGGGCCACACCGCTCTGGGACCGTAATGATCCTGCCACAGCCACAGTCCATTCCTTCTTCGCTGAAGTCCGTAGTGTCTTCGAGGAACCAGCCCAAGCTTCTTCTGCCGAGACTGCCCTGCTGAACCTGGTCCAGGGTAATTCTTCAGTAGGCGAGTACGCCATCCAATTTCGTACTCTCGCTTCCGAATTATCTTGGAATAACGAGGCTCTCTGCGCGATCTTTAAAAAAGGCCTATCCAGTAACATCAAGGATGTGCTGGCCGCACGAGAGATTCCTGCCAACCTGCAAGAACTTATCCATTTGGCCACCCACATTGACATGCGTTTTTCTGAGAGACACCAGGAGCTCCGCCAGGAAAAAGACCTAGATCTCTGGGCACCTCTCCCACAGTATCCTTTGCAATCTACGCCTGTGCCTCCCGCCGAGGAGGCCATGCAAGTGGATCGGTCTCGCCTGACACAGGAAGAGAGGAATCGCCGTAGGGAAGAAAATCTTTGTCTGTACTGTGCCAGTACCGAACATTTCTTGGTGGATTGCCCTATTCGTCCTCCACGTCTAGGAAACGCACGCATGCACCCAGCTCACGTGGGTGTGGCGTCTCTTGGTACGAAGTCTGCTTCTCCACGTCTCACGGTGCCCGTGCGGATTTCTCCTTCTGCCAACTCCTCCCTCTCAGCCGTGGCCTGCTTGGACTCTGGTGCCTCTGGGAATTTTATTCTGGATTCTTTGGTGAATCAGTTCTGCATCCCGGTGACCCGTCTCGTCAAGCCGCTCTACATTTCCGCGGTCAACGGAGTTAGATTGGATTGCACCGTGCGTTACCGCACTCTTAATGTGCATTGGACCCCATCACGAAAAGATTGAATTTTTCGTCCTTCCCAACTGCACCTCTGAAGTCCTCCTCGGTCTGCCATGGCTCCAGCTTCATTCTCCCACCCTTGACTGGACCACCGGGGAGATCTAGAACTGGGGCTCTGCTTGCCACAAGAAATGCCTCTCCTCCCCTCCCAGTCCTGTCAGGCAAGCCTCAGTGCCTCCTCCTACACCTGGTCCCCCCAAGGCTTATCAGGACTGTGCCTTGCCTCCTCATGGCCCCCGTTCTGGTGACACCCTGCCCCGTGCCAAGCTTCACCCTCTGCCCTCCCTCCCCATCCCCACTCCTGCTGTACTGCCTGCCTTTGAGGAAACTCTACAATCACTCCTGGTGTCCTCGTCCCATGTGAAGCAGTTGCCGGACAAAAAAAGGGGGAGACCTAAGGGGGGGGGGGTACTGTTACGCCGAGCGCTCCGGGTCCCTGCTCCTCCCCGGAGCGCTCACGGCGTCTCTCTCCCTGCAGCGCCCCGGTCAGACCCGCTGACCGGGAGCGCTGCACTGACATTGCCGCGCGCGCCAGCTCTCTGAGACTTAAAGGGCCAGTGCACCAATGATTGGTGCCTGGCCCAATTAGCCTAATTAGCTTCCACCTGCTCCCTGGCTATAATACCTCACTTCCCCTGCACTCCCTTGCCGGATCTTGTTCCCTTGTGCCAGTGAAAGCGTTTAGTGTTGTCCAAGCCTGTCTTACCTGATCTCCTGCTATCCATATTGACTACGAACCTTGCCGTCTGCCCCGACCTTCTGCTACGTCTGACCTTGCCTCTGCCTAGTCCTTCTGTCCCACGCCTTCTCAGCAGTCAGCGAGGTTGAGCCGTTGCTAGTGGATACGACCTGGTTGCTACCGCCACAGCAATACCATCCCGCTTTGCGGCGGGCTCTGGTGAACACCAGTAGCCTCTTAGAACCGGTCCACCGGCTCGGTCCACGCCAATCCCTTGCTGACACAGTGGATCCACAACCTGTAAGCCGAATCGTGACAAGTGTGTTTTCAAAAAGTACAGTTTTCATTTTCTGGGTTACATTGTTACTAGTCAAGTGTCAAGTCTGTCCTTGTCTGTGTTCACACACACAGCTATTGGATTCCTATGTGTGAACAGTTTTATGTTTTTTGGTCAGGGAATAGTTAATGTCTCTGTCTTTTTCAGCCTGAGCCTCTATCAGCCAATAGCCTTTTGGGTGTGTCTTTTTAATGTCAGGCCAGTCTAGCCTATGGGCTGGTGATTGACTTAATTTCAACCTGACTTGCTAACATTCTGGCTATGCTGCTAATGGAGGATGGGTGAAACTATTCTTATTTGAGCTTTTAATCTACTATCTCTGTTTTAGGATGCACTTTGTATTTTCTGGTTTTAGCCATGTTAGGTGGCATGCTCTTAGTGGATTTTAAGCTGTGTTTGTTTAGTCGGTTTTAGGATTAGTTTATCCTTTCTGCTATGTGTCTGTTCACACTGTGTTTTCTCTTGTATCCATTTATGTGAAGTTCTGTGTTTTATATTTCTGTTTTCCTACTGGGTCAGCTTCTGACCACACTGGTGAGTGTGCCGCTGACCAGTAGTCTATTTGGATTTATTATTAATGGCTACTTTGTTAGTGGAGTGGAGTGTCCAGTTTGTGTGTCCTGGGTGAACAGTGTCCTATGTTAGATTCCTGTTACCGCTCCATGGGACTCCTTGTCTACTGGAAGTGTTCTGAAGGGATTGCGATTATTCCTGTCTTGTGTTCAGTGTGAACAGTGTTCTATAAATATATCCTGTGTGTATATCCCCATGGAAAGGTAAAAGGCATCCCTATTACCTTTCCATGGGGACTTCGTGTCTACTGGAGGTTTGCATAGGGAATGCGAATATTCCTGATTAGCGATAGATCCCTGTTTCTGGTCCATGGGGACTTTGTGTCTACTGGATGTTCTGGGGGATTATGCTATATTCCTGTCTGTTCCTAAAGTCTGTTGACTTATCCGTTTTCCTGTCTGGTGTTTTGAACTCTATGTTTATTAGTTCTTGATTTCAGATCTTTGGAGTTCTGTACATGACTACTGATCTATAGTGTCTTCTGTTCATGACCACGTATCTATAGTGTCCTCTGTTCACGGCCACTGAGTCCTCTGTTAATGACCGCTGATCCACAGTGTCTCCTGTGCTGCTCACTGATCTGTGTCCTCTGAACTTAATCTGTTTTAGAGTTCTATGTTCCTGTTATGTTTCTGGTTTGTGACCAACTATTTATTAGTATGTGTTTTTATTAGGCCCCTGCACTTTAGTTCAGGAAGTGAGCGGCGCCCAGTTGTCGATCCACCGGTTAGGTGGATGGGCAAGTAGGCAGGGAGAGTGGTTTTAGGGCAAGTTTAGGGCTCACTCTCCCTGTCCCCCGGTCGGTCCCTGACATCAAGGTCTACAGATGGATCCTAACAAGTTGTCAGCTGTACTGGACTGGCCCCTACCTAACCGGCTTAAAAGCTATTCAGTGTTTTCTTGGTTTTGTCAATTACAATCGGCAATTTATTCAGCATTACTCCACCTTGGTAGCGCCCATTGTCTCTCTCACCAAGAAGACTTCTAATCCCAAGGTCTGGACTCCAGAGGCTGAAGATACTTTTAAACAGTTAAAGTCCGCCGTCGCTTCGGCTCCTGTCCTGTCTAGACCTGACTCTGGCAATCCTTTTCTTTTGGAAATGGATGCGTCTTTGGTTGGAGTAGGAGCTGTTTTAACACAAAAGTCCTCTAAGGGAAGAATTGTAACGGTAACCACAAATGTAAATTTTGGCTTTTTCTCTAAAACCTTCTCTCTTGCGGAGAAAAACTATTCTATAGGAGACCGTGAACTCTTGGCTATAAAGCTGGCCTTGGAAGAATGGCAACATCTCTAGGAATGTTCAGTACATCCTGTTACTATATATTCTGACCACAAGAACTTGCTTTATCTTCAGACAGCCCATCATCTCAACCCCCGGCAGGCTCGATGGTCTCTGTTCTTCTCTAGATTTGACTTTTGCATCCACTTCCATCGTGCAAAGAAGAATCTTTGATCTGACGCTCATTCCAGGTCTTCTGATGTGCAAGACCGAGAATCTCCTCCTCAGCATATTATTCCTCCTGAGCGTCTCATCCCTGCAGTTCCAGCAAATCTTCAGCAGCTGCCTCCTGGAAAGACTTACATGTCTCCCCGTTTAAGACCCCGAGTCTTGAAATGGGGCCATTCCTCTCTTCTGGCTGGTCATTCTGGAACTCGTAAGTCCTTACAGCTCATATCCAGACAATATTGGGGGCCTAGTTTAAGACAGGATATCGTTGATTTTGTCCGTTCCTGTTCGGTCTGTTCCTGGGATAAGACTCTTCATTCTAAACCTGCAGGTCTTCTACAGCCTTTGCCTGTTCCAGAGCTTCCCTGGACCGATATTGCTATGGACTTTATTACTGACCTTCCGTCTTCCGGAGGCAATACTGTCGTTTGGGTGGTAGTGGACCGATTTTCTAAAATTGCTCATTTTGGGTCGCTGCCTGGACTTCCATCTTCACCGCAGCTTGCCACATCTTCCGTTTGCATGGTTTGCCCTCACATTTTGTATCCGACCGTGGAGTCCAGTTCGTCTCTAAGTTCTGGTGGGCCCTCTGCTCACGTCTCCAAGCCAAGCTGGACTTTTCCTTAGCCTACAACCCTCAATCCAATGGACAGGTTGAGAGGGTGAATCAGGTCTTAGGAGACTATCTTTGCCATTTCATTTCTTCTCGTCAAGACGACTGGGACGATTTACTTCCTTGGGCAGAGTTCTCATACAATCATAAGAATTCTGAATCTACTAAAACTTCACATTTCTTTGTAGCTTATGGACTTCATCCTCGTCCTCCTCTTCCTTTATCCTCTTCTTCCGGAGTTCCTGCAGTTGATGAGCAAGTACAGAACTTTTCCACCATCTGGCAGAGGACACATCTTCTCTTTTGCATGCTACGTGTCAAATAGAGTCTCAAGCGGACAAGAAAAGACATTCCCCTCCCGAGTCCTCTCCTGGTGACAAAGTCTGGTTATAAACTGGGCCCTCGGTATCTTGGTCCCTATAAAATCAAGAAACGTTTAAATCCTGTGGCCTTTTCTCTCCATCTGCCGTCCTCTCTCCGGATTTTAAATTCCTTCCATGTCTCCCTTTTGAAACCTGTCATTCAAAACCGCTTCTCTAAAAAAGACATTTCACCTACTCCCATCTCTGGTGCCTCTGATGTTTATGTTGTAAGACAGATTTTGGACTCTAAGTTTGTCAGAAGAAAACGCTTTTATCTTGAGGATTGGGAAGGATTCTGTCTGGAGGAGAGATCTTGGGAGCCTGAAGAAAATATCCTGGACTGTGATCTACTCAGTAAATTTCTGAACCACAAAAGGAGGGGGAGACCAAAGGGGGGGGGGGGGTTTACACCTTGAGCTCCGGCCACTTCCCCTGGCCGTGAGCACATTGTCCCACTCTCCCCTGCTGCCGGCGGGGCTGGGTTCTGGGTTTCGCATCGCGGGATGCGCCCGCATGCGAATCCCAGCCTGTCACTTACCATGCTCCTCTGCTGCTTCTTCCTCTGCCTCTCAGCTCCGGCGCACACGTCCCCATCTCCTAGGGTGTGTGCGCTGAAGCTCTGAAATTTAAATGGCCAGTACGCCCATAATTATGTGAAACACCTGACACTATTCTATAAGTCTCTGCATCTCCCACTCTTCCCTGCCGGATCTTCAGTGCCATTTGCCTGAGATTAAGTGTTCCATACTGTCTGTTTGCCTTGCCCGTGTTCTGACTCTTCCGCTACGTTATTTGACTACGCACCTTTGCTGCCTGCCTTGACATTCTGCTAAGTCCGACTACCCCTCTGCCTTATCCTATTGTACGTCGCCTCGCCCAGCTACCTGTGTAGTCGGGTCATATCAAGGTTAGCGACCTGGGTGTTGCCTGCTGCAGCTAATCCATCCTGCCTTGCGGCGGGCTCTGGTGAAGACCAGCGGCACCTTAGACTCCTCTACCCGATATGGCCCGTGTCATCAGCCACTCAGGTCAGTGGATTCATATCCAGCATCGCTACAAGCCCGAAGACCAAAAGGACGTGGCCAGTCTAAAACTGCAAAAAGCTTAGCAGGATCCATCTGAAGACCTTGGTGGGAGACAATGTAACACAGAAATGGAAGACTTGTTCTCTCAAAGAGGCATTTCTTGGCATACAGATGATTCTCCCGGAGACGCTGAAGGACCAGATGGACATGGAAATGATGAGCCTCTAAATTGGGAGAGAAAATCAGAATATCATCCAAATAGACTAACACACAGGTATACAACAGATCTCAGAAGATTTAATTAACAGATTCTTAGAAGACAGCGGGAACATTGCGGAGACCAAAAGGCATGACAAGGTACTCTAAGTGGCCATCTCGGGTTTTGAAAACCGTCTCTGTCTGTTTCTTGCAGAAAACATCAGAAAAATTTTGATATGGGGAAGCAGGCCCAACTTGATATGAGGCGAAGGGACAGTCTTAGGCTGAGTGGACTCCAGTCAGTGACCATGACAGAAAATTCCTGGACGAGAAACCTCTCCAGTGTTCCAGTTAAGTTGCGGAGAGTGACGCTGAAGCCAAGGCAGACCAAGAAGAAGTTCAGAGGTACAATCAGGAAGTACAGAGAACTCTCTCTTCTCCTTATGTAACACTCCCACTTGCATGATGAGGAGTTCAGTGCAGAATAGGACCGTACCATTCAGATTCTCTCCATTGACTGAAGAAATATATAGAGGCTTGACTAGCCGAGACACAGGGAGATGATGCTTTAGGTATGGATTTGAACAGGCAATGTCAAATGTGGAAAGGTACTATTCTCACCCAGGGATGCCTCTCCTACATGCCCTAGGTGCGTGCGTTTCCCGAACCCTGTGGACGTACAGTGTGGACGTAAAGGTACAGTCTTTGAGAAAGTGCTCTGGACTAGCACAATAGAGGCACAAATTCTCATTGTGTCGACGGATTCTTTCTTGTGAAGAAAGTCTAGTGCAATCCACCTGCATGGAGATGGTTGTGGTTGTGTTGGAACACAGGAGCCAAACAAGGAAATCGCCGTGGCCAGACAGGCTCTCTCTGTCGACGTAATACCTCCTGTTTCTCAGAAAACCGCACATCAATTTGGGTGGCTAAATTGATGAGAACAGTCAGGGAGGACAGAAGATCTCGTGCAGCCAAGGCATCCTTGATTCTACTTGAGAGACCCTTTTTGAAAGTTGCACACAAGTTCTCATTGTTCCAGGAGGCTGATGATAAAAGCCACTTTAGCTCGCTCTGTCAGAAACTGGTCCACTTGAAGTTCAAGGTGCATAGAACACGAGTAACAAAGCCTCTACACAACTTTGGATCTCCATCATACTTGAAGAGAAGAGACAGGAGAATCTTGGAGCCAGCAGAAGCCACAGGAGAAGAAGACGCTGAAGGTTCCGCCTGTGAAGGTTGGGGCCATTGTGTAGCAAGGAGCTGTTGCATAAGCGCAGAAAGCTGCGTCAACTGCTGAGCTTGTTGTTTGATCTGCGCAGACTGCCGCGCAACAATGGAAGAGAGGTTGGAGACAATTGGCAGAGGAACCTGGGCTGGATACATGGCCGGATCTTACTGTAATGCGGCTGTAAGCGGCAGATGGTAGTGGATCCGCTGGCCTATGTGGACAATGACTTAATTGTACCAGGGAGCGGAGTTTAAGGTGTTTTCATCAGAGCCCGCCGCAAAGTGGGATGGTATTTCTGCGGCAGGCGGCACCCAGGTCGCTACCTCTGGCACGATCCATCCACACAGGTTTCCCAGATGTAATTCGGCAAAGGAGCAAGGTCAGGTCACTAGCAAGGAGGTCAGGAACACAGTAGGCAAAACACAAGTAACGCTTTCTCAGGAGGCTCAAGGCACAAAAATGCGGCACAAGAATGGGGAGGTACAGGACTTATATAAGTTCCGCCCAGCAGCAGACCAATTAAGTGCGCCCTGAGGGACAGGGATGAGCGCCGGCGATGCGCATACAGAGAGGTGTCAGGGGCAATATGGGGTAAGGAGATGCCTGAGGCTCGCATCCGGCCATGTCCCGCAAAGCGAGTCCCGGAGCTGCCGGAGACAAGAGGAGAGAAGCGCTCACGGCTGGAATGAGCGGCCGGAGCGTAGCCCATAGCAACGCCCGGAATTCGCATGCAGGCGTGTCCCGCATAGTGAGTCCCAGAGCCGCCTGTAAAAAGGGGAAATCTAAAATTAAATAAAAACATGTTCTGCTTTAACTCCTACAGGACGAAGGGCGTACCTGTATGCCCTACGCCCGGTCCCGGTGTTTAAATCGGGATCACACAGTGACCTCGCATCACACCGGGTCGGTTCCGGCTGCTAATGATAGCCGGGACCCTGGGATAATAGTGTGCGGCACATAGCGTTTATTTGGTCACTTTTTATATCATGAAAAATGAATAAAAAGCGATCAAAAATCCTATCAATACAAAAATGGTACCGATAAAAACTTCAGAACACGGCGCAAAAAATGAGTCCTCATACCGGCCCGTACGCGGAAAAATAAAAAGTCATAGGGGTTAGAAGATGAGAATTTTTAACATATAAATTTTGCTGCATGTAGTTTTGATTTTTTCCGAAGTACGACAATATCCAACCTATATAAGTAGGGAATCATTTTAACCGTATGGACCTACAGAATAAAGATAAGGTGTTATTTTTACCAAAACATTTACTGTGTAGAAATGGAAGCCCCCAAAATGAAAGTTTTCTTCAATTTTGTCGCACATTGAATTTGTTTTCCGTTACATCGTTGATTTTTGGTAAAATGACTAATGACACTGCAAAGTAGAATTGGTGGCGCCAAAAATAAGCCATCATATGGAATTTTATGTGCAAAAAGCATTATGATTTTTAGAAGGTGATGAGGAAAAAATGAAAATGCAAAAACGGAAAAACCCTGCATCCTTAAGGGGTTAATACTTTTTGTTTACTATTGGATACCGAATATATTCCTTCATAATGTTCATGTCCTCAATTTGACTCTACAATTTTGACTGCCACCATATTTTTGAGGTATTCTTAATGTAAAAATAGTTTTTTAGGCTTGAAAAACAACAGTCTGTTCTCGGTTTCACTTGACTAAACCACCCCCCATATGTCCATTAATCTGTATAGTGCCTATTTTACAAAACAATAGAAAACAGTCAAATAAAACAACATATGACATACTATCTCAGCTTGATTCATTTACAATCCAGAGTTCATAGAACATAGCACTTATCATAAATCATATAACTTGTATAATCTTACTGCTCATGGCTTCCTGCCATGTACACAATCCTCCAAAAGTCATCATTTGAGGCTAATAACTGATCTGACGATTAAGTTTATGTTATAGAAAATGATTCTATATTTTTATACCATACTTTATCAATAGCTTTTCTAATGTGGGCTTTAGGCGAGTAGGTTTATAAATAAAATACAATTTCTAAGAAATGTGACAGTTTCACAGTGGCCTAGGTCCTATATCATTTCTGTTTGTTAAAAACTTATCATTAAATCTTTTGTAGCAACAGGATTAATTGGTTTTCTAATTAATGTGATAGTTTAAATAATGTGAAGGTGTAAATGTGACCTTTGTACTATATCATCTTTATTCCTGACTATGTATCCAGGCAACTACAAACTATCTACACAATATACTGTTATAAATGGCATCAGGGTTTTCAAGAGGTCATTTTTATTTGTGGCAGATAAAGATGTTTTGAGAATAAAGTCACACGTATTTTATGACAGTCACCAGCACCAGAGCATGCTCATTTTTGGTTACAGCTTTCTCATGGACATTTCCCATTTCAGCACCCTACCATGCTAGCTTATGTTACACATCCTTTTCAATGTTTACAAGTACAGTAATCTTTTATAGTATGCTGGTGCAATTATTTTCTTTTTATAAACATAAAAGATGCCTTTGGCAGTCAAAGTGGCCACACACAAAGACAAATGTTGACTGAATCTGATGATTGGATACAGTGATAAGGTACCTCCTGATTCTCCCTTGTCAGCAGATGTTCTGGGGAAAAAAGGGCTGGATATGGTGGATTTTAGTTTTTAGTCACTGCCAAACTATCATGTGTTGTGAACAGAGAGGAAGGGTATGCTATCTTTAGTGATGAGCGGCATAGGCCATATTCGAATTCGCGATATTTTGCGAATATATGTGCAAATATTCGTCATATATTCGCTAAATTAGCATTTTGTGATATCCGCAACTGTTTTCCGCGTGTGCGAAAATTCGAGTATGCGTAAATATTATTCACATATGCGAAAATATATTATTCATATATGTGCGAATATCTTTTTTTTATAGTCTAAAAATATATTCGCACATGAGAAAAATTTTCAAAACTACAATTCCCAGCATGCCCAGACAGCAAACAGTGGTCTCTATACTGTAGCCCTCCAGCTGTTGCAAAACTGCATCTCCCAGTACATGCTGGGAGTTGTAGTTTTGCAACAGCTGGAGGCACACTGGTTGGAAAATACTGAGTTTGGTAACAGAACCTAACTGAAGGTTTTCCAACCAGTGTGCCTCCAGATGTTGCAAAACTATAACTCCCAGCATGCATGGTCTGTACAGGGTACATTCACACGGGCGGTTTTACAGTGAGTTTCCTGTTTAAAGTTTGAGGAAGTTCCGCCGCAGCGCAAACTCCTAGCGGGAAACTCACCATAAATCTGCCTGTGCGAATATACCCTAAAAACACTACACTACACTACACTAACACATAATAAAGGGTACACTGTCTCCCCCCTCCCAATAAAAATTAAGAACATATCATACGGCAGTGTTTCCAAAACGGAGCCTCCAGCTGTTGCAAAACATCAACTCCCAGCATTTCTGGTCAGCCAGGCATGCTGGGAGTTTAGCAACAGCTGGAGGCACCCTGTGTTTGAATCACTGGCGTAGAATACCCCTATCTCCACCCCTCTGCAATTCCTAATTTTGTCCTCAAATGCGCATGGTGCTCTCTCACTTCGGAGCCCTGTCGTATTTCAAGGAAACAGTTTAGGGCCACATATGGGGCATTTCTGCACTCAGGAGAAATTGCGTTACAAATTTTGGGGTGCTTTTTCTCCTTTTACCCCTCATGAAACGGAAAAGTTGGGGTCTACACCAGCCTGTTAGTGTAAAAAAATAAAAAAATTTACACTAACATGCTGGTGTTGCCCCATACTTTTTATTTTCACAAGCACTAAAGCACTAAAAGGAATATAATATAAAAATAAATATCCACGTGTGACCCCATTTTGGAAACTACACCCCTCACGGAACGTAACACAGGGTATAGTGCTCCTTAACGTATTTTCGTTAAAGTTGGATGGGAAAATGAGAACTACATTTTTTTCACAAAAATGCTGGTGTTACCCCTAAATTTTTCATTTTCACAAGGTAAAATAGGAAAAAAGCCCCCCAAAATTTGTAACCCCATTTATTCTGAGTAAGAACATACCCCATATGTGGATGTAAAGTGCTCTGCGGGTGCACTGCAATGCTCAGAAGAGAAGGAGCGCCATTGGGATTTTGGAGAGAGAATGTGTCTGGAATTGAAGGCCACGTGTGTTTACAAAGCCCCCCATGGTGCCAGAACAATGGACTCCCCCCCACATGTGACCCCATTTTGGAAACTACACCCCTCACATAATGTAATAAGGAGTGCAATTAACATTTACACCCCACAGGTGTCTGACAGATTTTTGGAACAGTGGTCCGTGAAAATGAAAAATGTAATTATTCATTTGCACAGCTCACTGTTACAAAGATCTGTCAAACGGGGCCAGTGGGGTGTAAATACTCACTGCACCCCTTATTACATTCTGTGAGGGGTGTAGTTTCCAATATGGGGGTCACATGTGAGGGGGGTCCACTGTTCTGGCACCACGGGGGGCTTTGTAAATGCACATGGCCCTGACTTCCATTCCAAACAAATTCTCTCTTCAAAAGCTCAATGGCGCTCCTCCTCTTCTGAGCCCTGTAGTTCGCCAGCTATAACTCCCAGACAGCCGAAAGGCATGCTAGGAGTTGTAGTTATGCAGCAACTGGGGAAGATCAGTTTGGATACCGCTAAGTAGTGGTCTCCAAACTGTGGTCCTCCAGATGTTGCAAAACTACAACTTTCAGTATGCTCTGACTGTCTGGGCATGCTGGGAATTGTAGTTTTGCAACATCTGGAGTTCTACAGTTTGGAGACCACTGTATAGTTGACCACGGTTTTAGGTCCGGTTGGAAAAGCGCATACAGGGCAAAAATTAGCCGGCCGGAGCGAAAGTTTCACTCCGGTCGGCTCATTGAAATGAATTACCATACGGGCGCATACAGCCGGGATACAATGGCGCACGGTTTTAGCTCCCCCTAGCCGCATGCACTCCCGTATGGGTAAAAACGTGGTGTGAACCCACCCACAGGGCGTGGGATACTTTCCTATTGGTTGCTGGGTATGTTGGTAATCTCCGATAACTGTATTTGCATCATTCTCATGGCCCACAAGCTAAAAGAAAGGAGGGATCAATATTCGCGAATATTCGCATATGCGGTTATTCACGCGCCAGTCTCACACAGTACTATAAGAGCCTTCTTTACACCACACAAGCTGGAAGCAGAGAGGGATGATCACTGTGATGTGTACTGTGAAAAAAAAGCAAATATTTGTAATTGCGAATATATAGTGATATATTCGCGAATATTCGCAAATTCGCGAATATGCGATATTCACGAATAAAATTCGCATTGCGAATATTCGCGAGCAACACTAGCTATCTTCCAGAAAGTACTGGCAGCAGATTATGTCTCAGAGAACAAAAGGGTTGGGTGGTTAAAATTTTACATGCCAACCCTTCACTTCCCTGACATCATCTGTTAGGTTAGAATTGGGAGACCTCCATAGAAATTAGAGACCTGGCTGAACTTGTATAGGCACCTTTACTTGCCTGTCTACTCTATAGCAGCATCCTCTTCCATTACTGATGTTTTGCGCATTCCAGGGGTGTGGGCTATGGAAATCTATGGCTGCCTCACTTTCTTGACCTCAACAATAAAATAGAAGGGAATAATGTAAAATAGAAATACAAAAATGTTGAACATTTTTCAAATGAAGCCAATATGGCTGAAGGTTCTGATATTAAAGGTTCTGGCTTTAGCACTGGTCCCTCTTCCTCTCGGCAGTGCTAGCGGCTTATTTCGTCACCCTGACAATGGCCTTGTACATGGAAGGGCTGTCCCTCGGTGAGTGAAGTGCCGACCTAGCATTCCTTGTACTTGTTATTACTGTGAACTATCCTGTGTATTCTGAACTTTGCTTGTGACCTGACTGTTCTTTGCTTACCGATTTTGTACAGTGTTGCTATCTAGATTTGACCTATTTTCTGTCCTAGAATTGCCTTGATTTATCATTTTGTACTTTCTGCCCTCTTGGTTACTGACTTAGCTGGTTCCTGTTTAGCCTATGTGGTGCTGTCCTTGCATAAAGGCAAAGTAAAAAACATTCAGGGCAGATCGTCTAAGTAGGCAGAGACAGTGGTTGAAGTGATAGCCAGGTTACACTGCTCCCTACCTGGGCATCTGGCTTCTTAAACCAACTCCCTGTCAAACTAAATATTGGCAAGTTACAGTCAGGCAGATGTGTAGTCTATTCAAATAAATGGGCAAGCATGTACATTTTGTTTTGTTGCTGCTTTATGCTAACATAAAATTCTCCATCATTCTGCACTTAATACCGGGGATGAGGATATCCATCAATGATATGGATTTCAATATCAAATTATGTGATTGTTGAACATACCTTCAAAACACAAATAAAAGATATTCTAGGATTATTCTCAGAATGGACATTATAGGCAGATTAATTGTGTTTACCCCTGTAAGGAAACATCCCATTTTCACCTTAAGGACACAGACAATTTAAACTTTTGTGTTTTCTCCTCCTTGTCTATTTTTTATTAAGAGCTATAACTTTATTTTTTCATCTACAGACCTATATAAGGTCTTAGCTAAGCCCGGCTGCATCATTTGATTGACCGGAGGCAGGTAAGGGGACCCTCTGCCACTATTATAGTTCATTGGAGCTCTGCAATCACGTCAAAGGGGTCCAATGTGCTCCCTGAGCTACCGACATGTGGAATTTAATGCTTTAGATGCAATGATCAGCATTGATCACAGCATCTAAAGGGTTAATGAAGGACAGTGGCGGGATCACTGCTGCCCGTCATTAGCAGTATGTGTCCGGCTAATAGTAGCCCCAACTCACTGCTATGAAGCTAGTGCAGCTCCAGGGAGTACACTCATGCCCTGGTGCGTTAAGTCCCAGACGGCAAGGGTGTACATGTATGCACTGCATTATATAGAGGTTAGTGTTAAAGGGGTTCTTCAAGCTAAATTTATTGATTATTTATCCTCAATATAGCAACCCAATATCAGATGCTGAAACCCAGTACCACTTCATTAGCTGTTTTCCAGAACTTTATTGCTTACACACACTACAAAACAGAGCAGTAAGCAGACAGCTCTGTACCTTGTTTAGTGGCCATGCTGATTAGTGTAGTTCAGCTTCCATTGAAATTAGTGGGAGCTTAGCTGCAGTAACCCACAGTGACCACTACACAGTTTACAGAGCCATCTGCTTCCTACTCTGTTTCACAATGTATGGAGGCACCAAAGTTCTGGCAAATAGTTGATCAGCAGTTGTGTAATGTGTAAGCATCCTACTCATTTGACATTGATGACCTGTCTTAAGACTATGTCAACAATACATTTTTCTACAAAAACACCTTTCTTTTCATATATTGTGACATTATCCCCTCTCTGTGTCCCATCCGACTCTCTAAATTTTAATAACTATCTTCATCTTGGTGACGTTCTACATAATCCTGAGGTTTGTCTTTCAGAACATAATTATGACTGAGATCAGCTTGCAATGAAATTCAGTAGCATTTGCCCCAGGGATAGCTCAACAGACATCTATTTTCTGGTCTTTCCAGCTTCATCACTGAAGCATAGAGTATTTGTCCGGTCATATGACACTAATATGTTTACCCATCCATTAGAATTTCCATCGTACATATTGTCATTTCTGAATTTGTGTACTTTGTAATTGGATGCTAGATACGCTTCTGTAGCTGTGTGGGCCAGCCTTTACTGTGTTAAATTGCTGTCATCAGACAAAGCTAAATATGACACGTTTTACTATGCTAACACATTTAGAATGTTGCAGAAATAGAGGTACCCTCATTTGAGTAAATGTTTTTTTATTTCTTATTGCTTATTCAACACCAACATATTCCGCAGTGCTATACAGAGGCTGGCTTTCCTTTGTCAGCTACATTGTCACAGATCAACATTTACTGCAATGTTACATGGAACAACTTTTGTATCATTAAAATCATTTTATTCCATACCAGCAAACTTATAACAACAAAGTACTCCTGAAGGTATTTTTGTACCTCAACTAAAGCCCTAAAGTAACCATACAATTTAGACACTTACTAAGCCATTTGGTCCAACCACCACTTTGCACTCTTGGCTCAACGCTTCGCTTACACAAAAAGAGGAGCACCCACCAACATTCCCACAAGAGGAGGAGGACCTACCCGTTTGGAAGGAATGGGAAGAGGAAGGACCACAAACACTGCCTTTCTGACCTCGGCTACAACTGGACAAGGGTTAGGCAGTACACTAGGCCACACATGAGAGTCCTACTCCAACTCTATGGGATTCTCATCCTCTGCTTCTGCATCATCGGACTCAACTCTTTTTTTACAGCAGCCACTACAAGCCACGGCATACAGTCTACGGGACTGGCCCATGGCAGCACAGAAAACATAGTGCATGCAAGACAGGGCTTGGAAGAAACTGGATCTACGATCATTAACTTCACTCATAGAGATTTTAGTGCAGCCGAAAAATCATTAATCAAGAAGGGACTCTGCTTTGTTCCTACCACCAGATTTGACCGATTTACCTGGATTAAGGACCTGAACCTCTTTTGTCGGAAACTCTGTTGGCATAAATTCTTCAAGCATGTGGACCGAAGAACGTGTATAGAATTAGGCCTGGAGATCGAAGATCTAGCTGGAGCACGTACCTTATCCTCTTTACAATCTGAGAATGATAGAGATAATTCTAAAGGCCCATTTAGGATTAAGATTTTTTAATAGAAGTAATTTACAAATCTGTTTAACTTTTTGGAGCCAGTTGATTTCTGGCATACCCCTTTAGAATTTTGGATAGCTGGTGCTACCTACCATAACAACATTTTTATTCCCACACCCAGGCCCAGCAGCATTATCAGTAAACCATACATTGCCTGAATGACACAGCCTGGAGTTGGCTGAAGCATGAGTACACACCAGGGCTTCACAATCCCCAAGAAAAAAGACAAGAATTCTTGAAATTTAAAATGAAGATTTTGGATAGCTAGTGCTACCTACCATAACAAAAGTTTTATTCCCAGACCTGGGCCCAGCAGCAGTATCAGTAAACCATATATTGCCTAAATGACACAGCCTGGGGTTGGCTGAAGCATGAGGAGAGCCCAGGGCTTCACAATCCCCAAGAAAAAACACCCGAATTTTTGAAATTTAAAATAAAGATTTTGGATAGCTAGTGCTACCTACCATAACAAAAAAAAAATTTCCAGACCCAGGCCCAGCAGCAGTATCAGTAAACCATATATTGCCTGAATGGCACAGCCTGGAGTTGGCTGAAGCATGAGGAGACCATTGAAATGTATGTTTTTTTAAATTTAAATTTAAGATTTTGAAATTTAAATTAAGAATTTTGAAATTGAACTTTTAACTTCCATGTTTTAGTGTCCCGGGCCCCGGTGTGTGGGTACAAAGGGCCAATTGAACAAGGAGTCACATGTTACATGGAATCACAATGACAGAGCCTGGATGTGTCATCAGTAGGAGGAGACCATATAGTGGCTTAATGGCACAGCCTGGAGTTGGCTAAAGCATGAGAAGAGACCATATAGTGGCTGAATGGCACAGCCTGTAAGTGGCTGATGCATGAAGAGACCATGCTAGTGCTAGTGCTACCTACCATAACAAAATTTGTATTCCCAGACCTGGGCCCAGCAGCAGTATCAGTAAACCATATACCGTGTTTCTCCGAAAATAATGGTTCAATTTGGTCTTATCTTAATTTTAGTCACAAAATACACACTAAGGCTTATTTTCAGGCTAGGGCTTATATATTTACGGTATGTACATTGAACAACATGGCGGTTCCACGGTATTTAATGGTATTTACACCCCCCCATTATCATCATGTGATGGGCGCAGCTCTGCCCCCCAACGTGCCAAACAAGCAAGCCCCCCCCCGCCGGTTTATCAGCCCAGCGCTGCACCCCACATCGGGGGACTAATCGTATGTCACCCACCAGCGCAGCTTCTCTCCCCCCTGCCAAATAATTATCAGCCAGTGCGCTGTACTTTGTATTCCTGTGCCCGGGCTGCAAATATTAGAAAACAAACTTTAACTTACCTTCGTCCTCTGTTCCCCCGTTGCTAAGGAACCGGCCTCATGGTCCCTCCGCTGTTCTTGCTGCTTCCTGGTGTTGGGACGTCACAGACGCTTCAGCCTATCACCGGCCGCAGCGATGTCCCACCTCGGCCGATGATAGGCTGAGCCGACTGTCATGTAAGAAGCCGGCCTGCTTCTTACATCATAGTGGGCTCAGCCTATCATCGGACGAGGAGGGACATCGCTGCGGCTGGTGATAGGCTAAAGGCTCTGTGACGTCCCAACACCAGGAAGCAGCAAGAACAGCGGAGGACAGTGAGTCTGGTTCCTTAGCAACAGGGGAACGGAGGACGAAGGTAAGTTAAACTTTGTTTTTTTATATTTGCAGCCCGGGCATTGTCTAGGTCAGTGGTCTTTAACCTGCAGACCTCCAGATGTTGCAAACATTTGCAACATCTGGAGGTCCGCAGGTTGGAGACCACTAGTCTAGGTCTTATTTTCGGGGTAGGGCTTATATTGCAGCCCACCCCGATAATCCAGCTAGGGATTATTTTCGGGGTAGGGTGTGTTTTCGGGGAAACACGGTATTGCCTGAATGACACAGCCTGGGGTTGGCTGAAGCATGAGGAGAACCCAGGGCTTCACAATCCCCAAGAAAAAACACCGGAATTTTGGAAATTTAAAATGAAGATTTTGGATAGCTAGTGCTACCTACCATAACAAAAATTTTATTTCCAGACCCAGGCCCAGCAGCAGTATCAGTAAACCATATATTGCCTGAATGGCACAGCCTGGAGTTGGCTGAAGCATGAGGAGACCATTGAAATGTATGGTTTTTTTTATTTAAATTTAAGATTTTGAAATTTAAATTAAGGATTTTGAAATTGAACTTTTAACTTCCATGTTTTAGTGTCCCGGGCCCCAGCGTGTGGGTACAAAGGGCCAATTGAACAAGGAGTCACATGTTACATGGAATCACAATGACAGAGTCTGGATGTGTCATCAGTAGGAGGAGACCATATAGTGGCTTAATGGCACAGCCTGGAGTTGGCTAAAGCATGAGAAGAGACCATATAGTGGCTGAATGGCACAGCCTGTAAGTGGCTGATGCATGAAGAGACCATATGGTGTCTGAATGGCACAGCTGGGAGTTGGCAGAAGCATGAGGAGACCATTGAAATGTATGATTTTTCTTTTAAATTTAAGATTTTGAAATCTAAATTAGATGATTTTGAAATTGAACTTTTAAGTTTTAGTGTCCCGGGCCCCAGCGTGTGGGTACAAGGGACCAAATCTAACAAGGAGTCACATGTCACATGGAAGCACAATGACAGAGCCTGGAGGTGGCATCAGCAGAAGTTTACAAGAGGGCTTCACAACCCCTAACATTAAAATGTTAATGTTGAAATCTGTATCCAAGATGTATATTAGCTAGTGCTAACCTCAAAAAATGTTAGGCACAGGCCCAGCAGCATCACTAAACCATATAGTTGCTAAAACACATAGCCTGGAGCAGGCATCAGCATGGGTTTACAAGAGAGCTTCACAACCCCTAACATTAAAATGTTAATGTTGAAATCTTATTACAAGATGTATGTTAGCTAGTGCTAACCTCAAAAAATGTTAGGCCCAGCAGCATCACTAAACCAAAAAGGTGCTGAAACACACAGCCTGAAGCAGGCAGCAGGATGCGTACATAAGAGGGCTTCACAACCCCTAACATTAAAAGATCATTGTTGAAATCTCAAATGAGCATGTATGTTTGATAGTGGTAACATAAAAAAATTGTAATGTCCAAGACAGTCCCAGCAGCATCAGAAATCAACATATTGTCTAAATGACACAGCCTAAAGGTGGGGAAAGCATAAGGAGCCCATAAAGTGTCTGAATGGTACAGCCTGGAGTTGGCCGAAGCCTGAGGAGACCATATAGTGGCTGAATGGCACAACCTGGAGTTTGCAGAAGCATAAGGAGAAAAAATTGTGGCTCAATGAAACAGCCTGGAGGTGGCAGCAGCATCAGGAGTCCTGAAAGTGACCCGGTGACAGAGTGGTGCGGTGGGTGGCAATCCCAGTACCCGGTGATGAAGGTGGCTGGAATTTTTGTACGGGAGAGCAGTGCCTTAAATCTGTTTGGCACTATCCATATTTGTGAAGTGTTGGTGTAGCACCATGATCAATCTACTCTGATGCATCTGGCATTGGTGGGGGGAAATCCTGTTTGATCCATGCCTGATTCATCTTCACAAAGGTCAGTCTCCCCACATTTTTCATGGACAGACGATTTCTCCTTGGGGTGACTTTGGCCCCCGCCGCACTAAACACCCGCTCTGATGCCACACTACTGGCCGGGCAGGACAGCTTTTCCGGGGCAAACTCTGCAAGTTGCGGCCACAAATCAAGTTTGGCTGCCCAGAAGTCCAGCGGATCTTCAAGGTGTGTTGGCATGGGCATATTAAGGTATGCCACCACCTGCTGGTTCAGGTCCTGCTCCATGTCTACCTGCTGCTGATGAGTTGCTTCACTATCCGGGTGAAGAAAGGTACTCATCAGCAACTGTAGACTCAGGCTACTGTTGATGGAGCTGGTACTGCTCCTGCCACCCCATCCCACTCCTTCCCAGCAGCCATGGCAGTGGAAGGTGAGCGCAGAGGGCCCGCCGAGTAAGACCTGCTAGTGGATGGATGATGGCATCAGCCAACTGACTACGTAGGATCTCTCTGTAGTAGGTCAGTTTGTCCTTCCTCTCAGTGGGTGTAAAAAAGACACCCATTTTGTGCCGGTAGCAAGGGTCCAATAAGGTGGAGACCCAGAAGCCATCCCGCTGCCGAATGGTGACAGTTCGGCTGTCACTACGCAAGCAAGCATGCATAGTGTCATTTGTGCAAGTGACTCGGAGGGACTCCCTGCCTCTATCTCCACTGCATACTGCCACGGTGTGTCTGGGTCCTCTGTCTCGCCTTCCTCATAACCCCCTAGCTCCTCTAGTTCATCATGCTCCTCCTCTCCTGTCAGATGACTAGAAAAACTGCCCATCTCATCAAACCTAAACTCTGCTCCTCTGTGCCCATCATCCTTCTCCTCCTCCAGTTCAGCCCCCACAGGGATCATGTCGCCGTGAGATGTAGGCCAACGTCTCCATTGCCCTGACCAGCCATCGTTTCCAACACTTGTAGGAAATGAAGCAGTGGAATGACGTCGTTCATCCAATAATCCTGGCGACTTACGTATAATGTGGCTTCCTCAAAGGGCCTGAGCAAACAGCAGGTGTCACGTATGAGCAGCCACTGGTTCACAGTGAAGTTACACACAAGGTTACCCCTATCCGCTTGGATCATCAAGAAATCGGTGATGGCTTTTCTCTGTTCATACAGTCCATCCAACATATGCAGGGTGGAATTCCAATGTGTGGCAACATCACAAATCAGACTATGTTGGGCGATACCATTCTGAGGCTGCAGCTCAAGGAGGGTATGCTTTGCGGTTTACGAGTGGCTGAAGTGCATGCAAAGTTTCCTTCCCATTGTTAGGATGTCTTGCAAATGGGGGGGAACACTTCAGGAACTGCTTGACAACCAGATTTAATATGTGTGCCATGCAGGGCGCATGGGTCACCCTTCCTTGTCGCAGCGCGCCCACGATGTTCTTCCTTTTGTCGGTCACCATGGTTCCCATTTCCAGTTTTCGTGGAGTAAGCCATGCTCCGATTTCTTTACGAATGACTTTTAGCAGTTCATCCCCTGTGTGACTCTTTTCACCAAGGCAAACCATGTGAAGAACAGCCTGACACCGCCGTGCCCTGCACACATGGTATGCTGATGGGCCACTGAGATTTATCCGGGCAGTGGAGGCTGAGGACACGGTGAGGATGAAGAGGTGGAGTCGCACACTGTCACAGGACCAATGGGCTGACAGCATAGAGGAGGAAGCGGAGTGACCTGTCCAAGTTGGGGTTGTGGCTGTGCAGAAACCACATTCACCCAGTGAGCCGTAAAGGACATGTATTGTCCCTGACCATAGTTACAGCTCCAGACATCGGCGCTGCCGTGCACTTTGGTACACACCAACAGGCTCAAGGACTGGCCCACATTCTCTTCCTCAAAATTGTGCAGGGCTGGTACTGCCTTCTTCTCAAAGGTAATGCTCGGCACAAGCCATAAGTTCTCTGAAAGGTGCAGAGTCCACCACTTGAAAAGGGAGGGACTGCAGCACCAGCAACTTTGACAGGAGCACATTCAGCTTCTGTGCCGTTGGATGACTGGGCGCATACTGTTGTCTCTTGGACATGGCTTTGCAGATGAATTGTTGGTGGAATGGCTGACTAAAAGTGGGAGAAGCAGAAGCATCTGGAGCAACAGAAGGAGGGTATGACACACAGCTCCCTTCGCCTGAGGTTGTGGATTCGTGGCTGGCTAAAGGAGGGAGCGGCTGCCCACTGGGTGATGCAGCAGGCTGGACCACTACATCGGAGCCACGGTTCTCCCAGGCCGCTTTATGGTGGCTAAGCATATGTTGACACAGGGCCGTGGTGCCAATATTGGGACCCTGGCCATGCTTCACCTTCTCCCAACATATCTTGCATGTGGCTACGTGAACCTCCTCCGGATACTTTTTGAAAAACTGCCACACCGCCGAGTAGCTGATTTTCCCACCAACAGTCCACACTAATTGACTTCTACTGCCGCCGTCTCCAGGAACCCCTGTTCCACTACCTCCCGTAAAGGTAGGCAGCTGCGAAGCAGGTGGTCTCCCCCGGGCACATTTGACTCCAGAATTTCCACTCCTGCCACCACGCTGACTGCCAACCATGCTACTGCTTTGCTGGCTCAGCTGCTGCCTCAAGGGCAACCTGCAACTCCCTTCTCCTGATGATGATGATGCCCCTTCTGCACCTGGCTCCCAATTGCGATCGGCTTCATCATCATCAACAAGTGTCTGCATGTCACCGATGTCCTCCTCAGGTTCCTCAACAGTGTCTGCTTCAGGACCCTGAACCCTGGCAACACCGCCTCCCACGTTACTCTCCTCATCACTACTTGGCTGCCTAGCGGAGTAAGCCGCGCATTTTTCCTCCCCTTCTTGGCTGGGCAGTAGCTGCTGACTGTCCTCTATTAGATCGTCCTCAGTGAATAGTGGAGCTGAACCCACAGCATAAGATACTTCTGTAGGAGAGGGAACAGCATAGGACACAGGCAATGGGAGGACAGGGACTGCTCCCGGGCCATGTCAACTGAAGGTCATGTCTGAGGAACCCACCGACTGTTGACTGGGGGTGTCAGATGTCACTTGTGATAAAGTGGATGACCGTGTTAACCAATTGACGTCGGCAGATGGGTTGTTGGTTGAGACATGACCGCTAGCTGATAACGGGAGCTCAGGCCTCTCGCTGCGACTCCAGCTGCCACTCGCCCCTAGTCTGCTGCAACCTTTGCCTGAAGGATTTAGGCCTCTGCCACTCCTCTGTACATGTCCTGGCACTTCTCTGCCTGACATACTTAGTGCGTGTGTGAGGGTAGTACAATATGCTTCACTACTCTTAAAACAGTATTTGTCTAAAACAGCAGCAGGTGATTACTTTTGGCTGGCCTTTCACAGTATGTAGGCCCTTGACAGATTAACAGGTACAAATTAGTACACTACTTAGATGTATGTATGCGGTAAATTTTTTGGGCTCTTTTAGTAGGAATGCTCTCACTCACATCATTATTTAGCTTCCCATGTTCTAGATAAATCTCCTGTGGTGAGCTTTTTTTTCCTTTTCATTTGCCTAGTTGGGTTTTATTACATACTAGCTGAGTACCCGTTTTTTCCTTCCTAATCCTTGTTGTGGAGGAAAATTAACAGAGGAAGCCTTTGACTTCATATCTCGTCCTCATATATTGTTGTCGTATCCCAACCCCATATCCCGTCCTCATATCCCGACCTTATATCCGGACCTCCTATCCCGACCTCCTATCTCATCCTCCTATCCCTACCTCCTATCCCGACCATCTCAACCATCCTGTCCTCATATCTCGACCTCCTATCTCGACCTCCTATCCCGACCTCCCATCCTGACCTCATATCCCGACCTGTGATATGTGTACCTGGTATTGAAATATCTCCAGCCGTACGGAAGTTATGCAGTAACATACATTTCCCTTGATTTGCATGGGACTTTAAACAAAAACCCAGACCCTCACAAAAGGGGGGTAGTTAAGGGTTAAATTAACTATCCTATATTTTAAGTGGACATATAAGTAACATGTGTGCCAAGTTTCATGTTAATATCTTTAGCTGTTTGGACGTGATGCTGGAACATACACACACACACACACACATACATTGAGTTTTATATATCTAGATTTGCATTAGCAGTTTTTGTAGATGGTCAGTATTCACGTTGATTCAATGTTATGTTTTTTCATTGGTTACAGCTTGAAAATGATTTTGCATAAATGTTTCAAGCATTCCTGAAATAGGACCAGGAAATGCTAATTACATTTTTCTAGTATAACCTCCTTGAGGCTGTGTTCACACGGGGAATTCTAATAGCAGGACTGTAATACCTCATCTTTTTATCTCGAGTTTCCAAAATCAGTGTACAAATTGCATTTTTCCCTGTGTTTTCTCATTGCAAGTCACGTGATTCATTCATCATGTGACTCAGAGCGTTCTATTGAACAATTGTTCAATTGAAAATACCAGAAAAGATGCCAACATACATGCACACATGGCATTTTTGTGCCATTTTTGACACCAACAGAATTTCACCTATAAACTTTCACGAAAAAAAAAAATGCTGTATCCAGAGCATGGAGCAATTTTGTTAGACACTGAGCCTTAAAACAACACTAAAAGCTGAAACAGGTGACAAAACATCACCATATTGGTATGGTGGTTCATATTTCCCTATTGACTCTCAGCTATCATCTTGCTACAGCATCTTTGGCCCAAAAAATTTGTATGGCTATTTTTGGAGAATTAGTTTTAATACAAAAACTCTGTCTGTTTTCGGTGCCATGTTTCTGAGTGGGGGTTTCACTTACATTTTTTTTTTAAACTAAATTTCCTCAACAATAAACATCACCTCATCTGGGGTCCTTGGATCGCTTTCTTATCCTCTGACACAGATAGAATCCTACACACACAGCCTTCCGACTTGTCACCTGGATAGTAACTCGGACGTGCTGAACATCTTATACTGCTGTCATGTTGCTCGGGGGAGTCCGGTCCGCACACCGCGCTGAGAGCCTGCTTCTAGCCAAGCCTGTTTTTCCAACCTCTTCTCCTCTTCCCTCCCTGCCCCTCTTCCCTGCACCCCAACTCTCCTTTTATTTTTTTCCCCTTTCTTCTGCTTTTCCTCTGCTTCCTCTCTCTTTTGGTCCTTTACCCTTCTATTCCCCTACATACCGCTACCTTTCCCCCCTTCTTCTTATGTAGTTAATTAGTCACTTGGAGCCTCCGTTAGCATTTCACTAATTGAGTGTTGAGGCCTATATTTTACTATCAAGTGCCACATTGGGTTCCCGGCCAAACACTGTCTATGACGCTATCTTCCCGCTGTATGGACTCCGCCTTCCTTATATCCCACCTGGATGGTTGGACTATGTGGCACAAATGTGATTACTGTTCTGAACTACTTGTTGGCCTACTTTGGCTCTATGTTTCTATTGTTTATGTTGTACTGCTTTATGAAAAGAAATAAACCTTTTACCATGAAAACATTTCCTCAACAAATATTCTTGAAGCCAGCCTTTATAATGCTGCAGAACCACAAGGAATTGCAGGTTCCCATAGTTCCCCTTTAGGGGCAAACTGTAGAATACAGCTGTAATTTACATTCTCTGCCTTCATTAAACCGATGAAGGAAAAGAATTAGCAAATTTTAAAATTACCCATGAGAAATCAGTTCATTCTGAATGGAATCTTATAAACATTGTAACTGCTGTTTTGTTTTCAGTAATACCTATGTGCTTCAATCCTGAAACTATGTGTCTTTTATGTGTATAATCATTTTTATTGGAAAATAAAATGAAATAGAAGATTATCACTTTTACTGGTAAGATGTATTGTTTTAATATACTTTATTTATATACAGAAGTGCTGCATGAAAATGTATACAGTATACTAGTCACACCTATTTAATGTTTTAAGGATCATATCTAAACAAATACTAATAAATAGTGAATCCCACACAGTATAGCCATAATATTGCATAAATAAATTACAGGTTCATTCAAAAAGGATGCTGTGAAAGTAAAGGCCTGTAGTTAAAGCGAACCCCCACGCCACCTCCATATATCTCTATGGAAGAGCTGTTTGGCTATCTTCAGCTGTCCCATAGAGATATATGGAGGGGGCGCTTCGGGCGGGGGTCGTGATGTGATGCGTCACTCTGTGGGAGACCTGGGGCTCTGTACAGATGATCGCGGATAGGGGATAGGTTTTTTTGTACTTATCGGCATGGGACTTGTCCTTTAACCCCTTAAGGACCAGGCCATTTTACACCTTAGGACCAGAGCGTTTTTTGAACATCTGACCACTGTCACTTTAAACATTAATAACTCTGGAATGCTTTTAGTTATCATTCTGATTCCTAGATAGTTTTTTTGTGACATATTCTACTTTAACGTGGTGGTAAATTTTTGTCGATACTTGCATCCTTGGTGAAAAATCCCAAAATTTGATGAAAAAATTGAAAATTTAGCATTTTTCTAACTTTGAAGCTCTCTGCTTGTAAGGAAAATGGATATTCTAAATAAAAAAAATGTATTCACATTTCCAATATGTCTACTTTATGTTTGCATCATAAAATTGACGTGTTTTTACTTTTGGAAGACACCAGAGGGCTTCAAAGTTCAGCAGCAATTTTCCAATTTTTCACAAAATGTTCAACCTCACTATTTTTCAGGGACCAGTTCAGGTTTGAAGTGGATTTGAAGGGTCTTCATCTTAGAAATACCAAACAAATTACCCCATTATAAAAACTGCACCCCCCAAAGTATTCAAATGACATTCAGTCAGCATTTTAACCCTTTAGGTGTTTCACAGGAATAGCAGCAAAGTGAAGGAGAAAATTCACAATCTTCATTTTTTACACTCGCATGTTCTTGTAGACCCAATTTTTGAATTTTTACAAGGGGTAAAAGGAGAAAATTTATACTTGTATTTGTAGCCCAATTTCTCTTGAGTAAGCACATACCTCATATGTCTATGTAAATTGTTCGGCGGGCGCAGTAGAGGGCTCGGAAGCGAAGGAGCGACAAGGGGATTTTGGAGAGTACGTTTTTCTGAAATGGTTTTTGGGGGGCATGTGCATTTGGGAAGCCCCTATGGGGCCAGAACAGCAAAAAAAACACATGGCATACCATTTTGGAAACTAGACCCCTTGAGGAACGTAACAAGGAATTAAGTGAGCCTTAATACCCCACAGGGGTTTCACGACTTTTGCATATGTAAAAAAAAATTATAATAATTCACTAAAATGTGTGTTTCCCCCCAAATTTCACATTTTTGCAAGGGTTAATAGCAGAAAATAGAGTATGGAGGTACCCCAAAATTTGACCTGAAGTGCACTACGGGCGAACTACAATGCTCAGAAGAGAAGGAGTCAAGTGCACTACGGGCGAACTACAATGCTCAGAAGAGAAGGAGTCATATTTGGCTTTTTGAGAGCAAATTTTGCTCAGGGGGCATATCGCATTTAGGAAGCCCCTATGGTGCCAGAACAGCAAAAAAAACATATGGCATACCATTTTGGAAACTAAACCCCTTCAGGAACGTAACAAGGAATAAAGTGAGCCTTAATACTCCACAGGGGTTTCACGACTTTTGCATATGTAAAAAAAAAAAAATTTCACTAGAATGTGTGTTTCCCCCCAAATTTCAAATTTTTGCAAGGGTTAATAGCAGAAAATACCCCCCAAAATTTGTAACCCCATCTCTTCTGAGTATGGAGGTACCCCATAAGTTGACCTGAAGTCCACTACGGGCGAACTACAATGCTCAGAAGAGAAGGAGTCATATTTGGCTTTTTGAGAGCAAATTTTGCTCGGGGGGCATGTCGCATTTAGGAAGCCCCTATGGTGCCAGAACAGCAAAAAAAAAACACATGGCATACCATTTTGGAAACTAGACCCCTTGAGGAATGTAACAAGGAATAAAGTGAGCCTTAATACCCCACAGGGGTTTCACGACTTTTGCATATGTAAAAAAAAAATGTCACATTTTTGCAAGGGTTAATAGCAGAAAATACCCCCCAAAATTTGTAACCCCATCTCTTCTGAGTATGGAAGTACCCCATAAGTGGACGTGAAATGCACTACGGGAGCGCTACAATGCTCAGAAGAGAAGGAGTCACATTTGCAAATTTTGCTGAAATGGGGGGGGGGGACATGTCGCATTTAGGAAGCCCCTATGGTGCCAGGACAGCAAAAAAAAAAAAACACATGGCATACCATTTTGGAAACTGCACCCCTCAAGGCCCTCAAGGAACATAACAAGGGGTACAGAGAGCCTTAACACCCCACAGGTGTTTGATAAATATTCATGAAGTGGGATCTGAAAATGAAAATTTTTTTTTTTTTTTTACTCTAAAATGCTGGGGTTACCCCAAATTTTTCATTTTCACAAGTGGTAAAAGGAGAAAATGTCATTATAAATGTGGAAAATTTAAATGAAGAGGGAAAATTTAGAACTCCATGGAAGTGTGATACTCCCTGAAGCAATCCTTAATGCAGAGGCCCGGATTATCTGGGCAAGTGTCACATTGAGTGATGGTATCCTTCCGAATCCCCCTCTTGTAACACACTCTGCATCTTTTCTGGGCTCGTCCCTTCTTTCCAGTGTGGGGGACCTCACCTGGAAAGTGTTGTCTTGGGACGATCCTGGCACCTATTACTTCAGTTCCTTGGGAAGTCCGGCCTGCTCTTTCCCGGTTGCCAAAGATCAGGACCTTTAGGACTTCTTGGAACTGGAGGAATTTCCCTGTGTTGCCAGCGTATTGGGACAGTACAAAAGAGTTGTACATGGCAACCTGTACCATGTAGACCGCAACTTTCTTGTACCATACCCGTGTTTTCCGCATGGCGTTATATGGCTTGAGGACTTGATCAGAAAGATCAACTCCCCCCATATACCAATTGTAGTCCAGAATACAATGGGGCTTGAGGACCGGTGTTGTGGTACCTCGCACAGGGACAGGTGAGCTGCCGTTGCCATGAATAGTGGTCAGCATAAGGACATCCCTCTTATCCTTATACTTGACCAGCAACAGGTTATCATGGGCAAGGGCACGGGACTCACCCTTGGGAATAGGTGTCTTAACAAAATTTAGAGGGAGGCCTCTCTGGTTTTTCCGCACAGTCCCACAAGCGGACGTGGATCTGGCGGCAAGGGATGTGAACAGAGGGATGCTGGTATAAAAGTTGTCCACGTACACGTGGTAACCCTTATCCAGCAATGGTTGCACAAGATCCCAAACGATTTTCCCGCTAACACCCAGAGTGGGGGAACAATCTGGGGGTTCAATATGGGAATCTCGTCCCTCATACACTCTAAACTTGAGAGTGTACCCGGAGGTACTCTCACAAAGTTTATAGAGCTTCACGCCATACCGCGCCCACTTCGAGGGAATATACTGGCGGAAGATGAGTCTCCCCTTAAAACTGATAAGAGACTCATCAACCGAGAGCTCCCTGAGGGGTACATAGGCCTCCAAAAATTTGGCCCCTAAGTGATCGATGACCGGCCTCACTTTGTAAAGCCGGTCATAGGCGGGATCACCTCGGGGTGGACATGCCTCATTATCTGCATAATGCAGGCATTTCCAAATGGCCTCGAACCGCCTCCGTGTCATGACCATACTGTAAAGCGGGGTCTGGTATAGGATGTTGACCAGGCCCATATGCAGCAAGAGGCCCCAAAATGTCCTCATTTCTGCTGCATCAATGGCGCACCATTCATTTGACCTGGCCAAAAAAGAATCGGGGTGGTGGGCGATGAACTGCCTGGCGTACAGATTCGTCTGCTCCACCATGTGATTGACAAAACTGTCACTGAAAAAATAACTGAAATAGTCAATTTCCATGAATCTAGAATTGTCAATCCGGATTCTGGAGTCACCAACAAACTCCGGAATCCGTGGCTGATAACCCTCTGAGGGTCTCCAGACAGGTTCACCGGAAGGGGGCTCCGGTAAACTTGTCTGGGGGGTCGGACTCCTAGTACGAGCGGCATCACCACTCGCACTAGTGCCGGCCACTGGGCCACTATCATGGGGGTGCGTGGCCTCGCCTGGCGGCATCTCCGCTGCCATGCAGGCGGCTCATCATCACTACTAGATGATGAGGAGGACGATGAAGAACACAGAAATGTTGGATCTTCATCGTCCTCACTGACAGATTCGGAGTCGGAGGCAAGAAAAGCGTATGCCTCCGCTACCGAAAATGCCCGGCATCGCCTTTTTTCTACGGTGGCGGGGGGGGGGGGGGGGCTGCGGTGGCGGGGGGAGGGTAGTGTGTGTGTGTGGGGGGGTTATGTACTGTGTGTGTGCTTGGTGTATACTATATATAACGGTGTGTGATTAGAAATCACACACCGTTATATGGGGGGGAAAAAATGCTGGTGCCAAAAAAAAATGGGGGGGCTAATGCAGCGCCCTGAACCCCTAATAGGGCCTGGGTCACACTGAAAAACTGCAGAAGACAATTGGGGACCTATTAGGGGGTCGGGGGGGGGGGGGATTTTTTTAAAACTTTTTTTAACTGAATTTTTTACTATTTACCCTACCTTTCCCTGGGCTGTATGCTTTCCTTGATCTATGGGGGGCTTCTTTTCTTCTCTGGGGGCTCCGATCTCGGCAGAAGGGGGTCCCCGGCTTCCTCCAGCAGCTCTGACTGCTGACTGAACTCAGCCAGCCGCGGGAGCTGCAGGAGGATGCTGTTAACTCCTCCCCTGCCGGCTGCTATTGGCTGAACGATCGTCCAGCCAATAGCAGCGATCCTGGGGGGGGGGGGGGGTTGGCGAAATCGACACCTCCCCATAGATACAGTGGGTGATAGGGGGTGTATCATACACCCCCGATCACCTTGTATCTCCGGGTCAGCGGGTCACACGTGATCCGCATCGCCGGAATAGCCGCAAATCGCATGTGTGAATTCACATGCGATTTGCGGCGATCCCCGACATGGGGGTGTCCCCTGGGCATTTGTATAGGATGCCTGCTGAATGATTTCAGCAGGCATCCCGGTCCGATCCCCGCCCGGCGCACGGCGGGGACCAGAACTGCCCATGACGTAACTGTACGTCCTTGGTCCTTAAGACCCAGGGTGTCAGGATGTACCATTACGTCATTGTTCCTGTAGGGGTTAAAGTAACAGCAAAAATAAAATGGCTTTCATTGTTAATACTGTATCATTCATTCTGATGAACATGTTAAAGAAATGGCTTATACCACATATCTGCCAAACGTAGTCTATCAGCAGGATGGTGTCCCTCCACATTTCCATTTGGATTTCTGCTGATACCTGAATGAACTCTACAGTACCAATGGATTGGCCACACCAAAAACAACAATGTTGACCTGGCCTATACATTCAGCAGATCTAACAACCTGTGGCTTATTTCTGTTGTATACTATACTGTACCTGTGTGTACATCCATTGGTGGTCTGTCACGATTCGGCTGGCTGGAGGTGGATCCTCTGTGCCAGAGAGGGATTGGCGTGGACCGTGTCTGTGGACCGCAAGCAAAGCGGGATGGTCTTGCAGCGGCGGTATCAACCAGGTTGTATCCACCGGCAACGGCTCAACCTCTCTGACTGCTGAGATAAGCGCGGTACAAGGGAGTAGACAAGAGCAGAGTCGGACGTAGCAGAAGGTCAGGGCAGGCAGCAAGGATCGTAGTCAGGGGCAACAGCAGGAGGTCTGGAACACAGGCTAGGAACACACAAGGAAACGCTTTCACTGGCACAATGGCAACAAGATCCGGCAAGGAAGTGCAGGGGAAGTGAGGTAATATACACAGGGAGCAGGTGGAAGCTAATTAGGCTGATTGGGCCAGACACCAATCATTGGTGCACTGACCCTTTAAATCTCAGAGAGCTAGCGCGCGCGCGCCCTAAGGAGCGGAGCCGCGCGCGCCAGGACATGACAGCCGGGGGCCGGTGCATTGCCGTGGAATGAGATTTGCCATAGAATGAGATGGTCCGCCTCCATCACATCCTATTGACTCTCTCTTGTCACGTGACATATTTAAACGTCACGCATCGATGCGCACAGCAGTGTCAGTTTGGCTATCACAGGGAGAGGATCTCCTCACCCTGTGATAGCTGAAGCTGTACGGAGCTCTCATGGCCTCTGTGGCCCGACAGAAGTTCACACATGTACGCAGCTCATACGGCTGCCTCATATACATTTACTGTTGATCCACAGCGCTATCGGGATCCCGATGCCGCTGTCATGAGTGTGCCTCCCCCGAGCGCCCCACGCCCGCAGCTGTACTCCCCGTCCCGTTAACGCTCAGGGAGCGGGGAACAGAAAGTAGAGCATCGGGCGCAGGTTAAGTTATTCGCGTAGTGCTGCGCATGCGCAGTAATACTTTACCTGCGCCCGATGCTCTATTTTCTGTTCCCCGCTCCCTGAGCGTTAACGGGACGGGGAGTACAGCTGTGGGCGTGGGGCGCTCGCGGGGACGCACACTGATGACAGCGGCATCGGGCATAGGAATCCCCATAGCGCTGTTGATCGCTCCCTGAGCGTTAACAGGGGACTGGGAATAGAGCTGCGGGGGACCTGGAGTAGAGCTGCGGGGGACGGGGAGTAGAGCTGCGGGGGACGGGGAGTAGAGCTGCGGGGGACGGGGAGTAGAGCTGCGGGGGACGGGGAGTAGAGCTGCGGGGGACGGGGAGTAGAGCTGCGGGGGACGGGGAGTGGAGCTGCGGGCGTGGGGCGCTCGCGGGGACGCACACTGATGACAGCGCCATCGGGCATAGGGATCCTGATAGTGCTGTGGATGTAATAATAGAGTAAATGTATATGAGGCAGCCGTATGAGCTGCGTACATGTGTGAACTTCTGTCGGTCCACAGAGGCCATGAGAGCTCCGTGCAGCTTCAGCTATCACAGGATGAGGAGATCCAAACTGACACTGGTATGTCACGTGACAAGAGAGAGCCAATAGGATGTGATGGAGGCGGACCATCTCATTCTATGGCAAATCTCATTCCACGGCAATGCACCGGGACAGGTGAGTGACTTGGGATGCGATTCGCGAGCGGGCGCGTCCCGCTATGCGAATCGCATCCCCGCCGGCAGTGTCAGTGCAGCGCTCCCGGTCAGCTGGTCTGACCGGGGCGCTGCAGAGAGAGGAACGCCGCGAGCGCTCCGGGGAGGAGCAGGGACCCGGAGCGCTCGGCGTAACATGGTCCGATTCCTTTAGTTCAACCAACAACTTATACTACTATAGGTTTACATCTTGACAAACCACACATCACGATTTCTAGGCACATAACTTTATTTATATGGTGTCTACATATGTGGGTTGATGCACACTGCCCCCACATTGTGCAGACTTACCCTGCATATTGCATCTTCTACTTTTGTCTTATTTTTCACAATACATATCTTTTTACTTAAAAAAAAAAATAATTTCTATTGTTTATATCCTTGTTTATATTCGTTTGTAATACTGCTTCTCTATGTATATTAACATATTTTCACATGTACAATACTGCCATGATGTATATCATCTGTACTCATGCATGCTCTTGCTCTTTACATATTTTTATGATATGTAACTGTCATGCATGCGATATGGATATATATTTTCTTATTTTTCACATAGTTTATACCTGCATGGCGCTACCATGTTCATGTTTTATTATGCACACATCAAGTAGACATGTTGATGCACACGTAGAGCTTATACTGCTGATTTTTTAACACACGCAGCTGTCAATACAGCGAATGCATGCCTGTTATCTACTATTGCACACCAATCTTTTATTTTTGGTGCCTGCACATGTTCCCTACCTATCTTTGGTTCTGCACGCATGTGCATTGAGTCTGCGTGCATGTTGCTGGTTATATTATGTGCTCCCTTTATTTTTTTGACCAGTGTATATTGTTTACATATATTTATTGACTGTATTTTTTATTTGTTTGCATACAACATATTGGCTTATGTTGTACACAATGGACATCTTCATTATACTTTGTCATTATACTTTTATGATTTGCTAAACATTTGGAGAGCATCTAGGAAGTAGATTATTTCAGTATTACTCATTTTAAGGACATGTGCTTGCCAGAGGCTGTGCCTGTTTTTACAGTTCCCCCCCATGTATTTGGTAGCTCTGCTTAAGCTTTTTTAACTGCTATTAATCTTACAGTGTCTATCTATTTATGTATTACTGCAATGGTATATAAGCCATACTGGGATTTACAGTAACAGTCAGTGTACTACAAATTTACCTGAATGAATCCACTATTGTGCCACAATTGTGCTTAGTCCCAGATACACATAAATAAAAATATCAACTGTATTCCTTAAAACAATAATGTTTACCAGGTTTTGCAGATTATTAAAGGAAATGTTTCTATTTAAAGGGAGTCTGTCATAAGTTTCATGCTACAAAGGATTTGGGTAAGGGAGTGTACCTTTTTATATGGCTGGGTTCACAAACATTATTTTGGTCAGTATTATGGAGAGTATTTTTAGCCAGGAATGGAATTGATACATAAAAAAATTTGAATGTCAAGATTTGCACCCTTTTCTGTGTTTAGTATCTACTCCTGGATTTGGTTAAAAAGTTTAATCAGAATACTGACCAAAATACTGGTGTAAAAACTGTGTGTGAACCCAACCTTCGGGTGGTTTTTTTCACATTTTGTTTTTCCATAACAAATGCTGGAAAAATGCCATGGACAACACATGGCTTTTATATGAAAAAAATCCCTTGTCCAAATGTTAGCTAAGAGTTAGTATTAAAATATAAAACATTTAACTAAAACTAAAGTTTATTTTGTTTCTGGAGCATTTTTTCTCTTCATAGGCAAGATCAAGACAAGCCAAGATTTTATGCAAAATCTTCAGGGCAATGGTGTTCCAAATGATGATATGCGTCAAATTTTAGACCCCCTGAACCTCATGCATCTCTGTCATCCAATAATTATTATTATTCACCTATACCAAGCGTATGATATGAAAGTGGGAAGAGCTCTGTGTTCCAAAAAGAAAAGAATTTCCTCTGTAGTATTCAGCAGCTAATAAGTACTGGAAGGATTAAGATTTTTTTTATAGAAGTAATTTACAAATCTGTTTAACTTTCTGGCACCAGTTGATTAAAAAAAAAATAAAAAGTTTTCCACTGGAGTACCCCTTTAACATGGCTCCGGTGGGAAATATGAAATTAAATTACAGCCCTCTGCCACCGGGCTTCCAACCTCGCCCCTGGGGCTGCTCATCTCCTCTCTCCCGCTTACCCCCCCCCCCTCAGCACCGCACACATCTAACACCCCCCCTCTCGGCGCCTAGCTCATCTGCACCCCATCAAGGGAGATGTAGTTTTGAAACAGGGTGCCTCCAGCTGTTGCTAAGCTACAGCTCCCATCATGGTAGTTGTAGGTTAGCAACAGCTGGAGTCTTGCTGTTCCTAAACTACAACTCTCATGATGGAATTTTTTTTTTTTTTAATATTAATAAAATGGTTTACTAGGGTTTCTGGGGGAGGGTTTTTTGGAATAATTTTTTTTTTTAAAATGTGTTGTGTTTTAAAAAAAATTACTTTACAGGCTTAGTAGTGGAAGCTATCTTATAGACGGGATCCATTACTAAGCCAGGGCTTAGTGTTAGCCTCAAAAACAGCTAGCACTGACCCCCAATTATTACCCTGGTACCCAGTGCCACAGGGGTGCCGGGAAGAGCCATGAGCGTAAAAAATGGCGTTACTTAGGCTGGGGAGGGCCAGTAACAATGGTCCTCGCCCACCCTTATAATGTCAGGCTATTTCTGCTTGGTTGGTATCTGGCTGAGAATTAAAATAGGGGGAACAATACCAACCAAGCAGCAACAGCCTGACGCTACCATGCACGGCCAGTAACCATTGTTACTGGCCGTCCCAATCTTAAGTAACACCAGCCTGTTACCACCTGTTTTCTGCCATTTTTCTGCCATTTTTCTATCATTGCTAGCATTAACTTTTTCAGCAATTTGTACTACAGTAGCTCTTCTAGCTCACCTTTGTTCCATCAATGAGTCTTAAACATTAAAGGGGTACTCCATTGGAAAACTTTTTTTTGTAATAAACTGGTGCCAGAAAGTTAAACAGATTTGTAAATTACTTCTATTAAAAAAAATATTAATCCTTTCAGTACTTATTAGCTGCAGAATAATACAGAGGAAATTATTTTCTTTTTGGAACACAGTGCTCTCTGTTGCCATTTCTGTCCATTTTAGGAACTGTTCAGAGCATCATATGTTGGCTATGGGGATTTTCTCCTACTCTGGACAGTTCTTAAAATGGACAGAGATGTCAGCAGAGAGCTCTGTATTCCAAAAAGAAAATAATTTCCTCTGTAGTATTCAGCAGCTAATAAATACTGGAAGGATTAAGATTTTTTAATAGAAGTAATTTACTAATCTGGCACCAGTTGATTTAAAAAAAAAAGTTTTCCACCGGAGTACCCCTTTAATGTCCCTGTTGCCAGTTCACTGTTTTCCTTCCTTGGATAATTTTAGTAGATGCTAACCAATGCATACTGAGCTAGAGCCCTGCGCGGGACTGTTTTCTTAATCCCACTGCTGCTCACTAGCGCTGGATTTCTGACCATTACCGCCTGCTCCCACAAGGTGAGTGTTTCACTCCTGCCTGCTCCTGCAAAATGTATGTCCAATCCTATCCACTCCCACAAACATTTGTCACACCTTTTAGAGATTGTACCTCCTGTGCCTTTTTATTACCCCCTTGTGCCATTTCATGAGCCCCCTGTGGCATTTCAAAGGTTTGCTAGTCTGTGCTGGATTTTGCTGGACCCGATGTATGTTGTGTGACCACCCGCTCCCACCTGCAACAACCTCATTACTGCCCACAAGTTTTTTTTATAGGATCCCAATCTCGATGCATGGCTCTACTGGGAACACACCACAAGACCTGACATTTTGGAAGCTCTTTTGGCCTTTGTAAGTCACTCATTTCTCCTTATTCCAACACATCAACTTAAAGAATAGACTGCTCCCACCACTGACAATGAGATTATGACTTTTATTCACATCACCTGTTAGTGGTAGTAATGTTATGCGTGTATTGGCGAACCAGGAAGTTGTTTCTCTCTAGTCAAGGGTCAACAAACAGTGTGGGAGCGAGCCCCCATTGCCACTCCAAGGGTAATAAGGCTCCAGCCCTACTGCACCTGCAGGCTATCAGGTACCACCAATCCATTAGACAACTATGTGTATATGTGTGATCTAAGTACCTCCAATCAAAAGCATCCCTGAGGAAGTCGCCCACAGGTGACTGAAGACGTGGGGTTTGAGAAAAATACCTGCCTAGTGCCCTCTTGATTGGTCCTCCACCATCCTGGAAGGGTTTTGTATATATTCTGCTAGTCCATGTATGGTATATGGCTTTATTCATGTGCAATACTATCTTTATTTCTTTTTTAAGTTTATTATGATGTTTATGTATTTATTTGTTGCTTTTTTTAATCCATATTAGACTTTCTATTATTGTGGTATTGGAAGGTATTCTTATGGTATTTGTGGAATTAAGTTGGGTCTATGGGCCCCCCTAGTTATGGTGTAGGTTCAGTTTGAACCTTTTAAAGTGCTTATATATGTGTGTCTAGCAACATGTATCTGTAGTGTATGTATAAGGATTGTTAATTTTTTTCTTACAAATTATCTAGTGTGCACCTTATTGGTGTGTTACTTTTTTTTGTGTTACTTTTTTTTCTGGTATTTAATGTTAGTTTTTGGTACACTTGGCGGCACCTCTTTTTTATATCAAGGCTGAGCCTACAATTAATGTTTGTTGCATGTGTGTATTAGCGTCTTTGTTTATAAGTTTTATTTGTATGATCTTTGACCTTTATGCTTGATTACCCATAAATGATATTTGTTCAATCATGTCTGTTTAATGGCATTGACATCATCTAAAGAATCATCATATTCAATAAAAAGTTAATCATAGTCATTAAACCCCATGAGGATATTCAACAACATCATTCAGATGTGTATTGATTATCCCCTAAAGGCATATGGTATCTTGCACGTAAAAACGCTATCTGGTCAACAACTCACAGAACAGCATGCACTTGATAATAGTGATAATAATTGATGTCCCCTGTATGGTCAAGTGGTGAATCATTTTTTATGTTATTGTTATTTTTTTTCTTAATTTTAAAGGGAATGTCTAGGAGTTTAGGAAACTAAGGAAATTTTATAAAATAAACATTACTACTTTGTGCTTCCTGTGTTCCAGTGGTCCCAGCCTGTTTGTTTATTTTCCTGCAGTGGTGAATGTGATCTGCAGTACAGCCACAGATCAATAATGTAACAGACAATAATGAAAAACCCATTAAAATTCAATGAAGATTATGAAAAAAAATCTTCTTAAGGCTAGGTTTCCACTTGGTTTTTTTCTGGCAGTTTTTGGAATACAGCCACTGCAGTGAGCCAAAGCCAGAAATGTATTCAAAAGGAATAGGACATATAAAGGAAACACTTCTCCTCCTTTATGGATCCACTTCTGACTTTGGCTCAAAAACTGCAGTGGCAGAAAACTGCCAGAAAAAAAGCAAAAAACAAGGGGAAACTTAGCCTAAAAGCCTTTTTAAGCCCTCTATTATTACAAAAATATTTTAAACAAACACAATGTGATAGCTGCACATCAGGTCCACATATTGCCATTGAATGTGACTAAAGAAAACCACTATCTGTTCCAAATTACCTACACAACAAGAACAAATATTACCACTAAATTATATCATACTGTCACCAAAAAATCACATAGGGGACATTTATCAAGGGTTAAGTCAGGTTTTCTTTACTATAATTGTCGCAAAATTGTCGCAACTGCGACTACATGTGTTTTTGTGCGACAATTTGCGTGAAGAACAAGAAAAGCAAGAAAATTCAAACTTGCTTACGTAGTTAATTTTTCAAAATGGATTTGCTTTAGTCAGGTATTTATTAACTGTGACAGTCGCAGCTGCGCAGTAAAAAGTCGCAACTGCCTTAAAAATTGACAAAATTTACTCCAGCTCCAATATGGAGCAGGAAAAGCTACTGCCACCCGGGCTCCGACATACTTTCTCCCGCTACCCTCACTTCGCTACAGGGACACTGCAGTGATTTACATCCCACCCCTCTCACCTGCCAGCGCCACACAACTCCCATCTGTCTGCTAACTGTTGCAAGACTACAAGTCCCAGCATGCCCTTACAGTGAGGACACACTGGGAGTTGTAGTCTTGTAGCAGCGGGAGCTGATCGGCGCGGGCGGGAGACAAGGGGGGATGTATATCAGTGTCCCCATCATTATTAAGTGAGGGTAGCGGGGAGGCAGTATGAGGAGCCCGAGCGGCTGCACTGTAATGTCAGTCCAGGCTCCTTATAACATATACCGGCGCCGCAGACTCCTAAATCCCCTGCTGTCATTTCACATTTCCCACTGGGTCCTGTGATTGGCTAGGACCAGCACCCAATCACAGGACCCTACCGGAACAGTGACATGATTAGGGGATATAGGAGTCTTTCAGGGGGGGAGTACGTCAGCACCCCCCCTCACTGGCCTTCACCTGCACTGTTCCCGGCCTCCGCACCCACCAGCACCCCTCTCCCCCCCCCCCCGGCCTTCACCTGCACTGTTCCCGGCCTCCGCCCCCACCAGCACCCCTCTCACCCCCCCCCCCCGGCCTTCACCTGCACTGTGCCCGGCCTCCGCCCCCACCAGTACCCCTCTACTCCCTCCAGCCCCCCGGCCTTCACCTGCACTGTGCCCGGCCTCCGCTCCCACGTCTTCGGTTTCGCCGGCCTGACGTCCCTCCATCAGTGACGTTACTCGCAGGGCGCCAGGAGAGAAGGAGCACTGCGCTAGATGGGTGAGTGTGTGTGTCTTTCTCTCTGTCTGTCTCTATCTCTGTCTGTCTCTATCTCTGTCTGTCTCTATCTCTGTCTGTGTGTCTCTTTCTGTGTTTGACCGTCTGTGTGTGACTCTGTGTGTGTGTGTGTGACTCTGTGTGTGTGTGTGTGTGTGTGTGACTGTCTGTGTGTGACTGTGTGTGTGACTGTGTGTGACTCTCTGTGTGTGTGTGCCCGGGCTCCCTTTGCAGGACTACAACTCCCAGCATGCCCTTACTGTAAGGACATGCTCGGAGTTGTAGTTGTGCAGTGCAGGCGAATGACAAGCTTGTCCCCTGTCCCCAGCTGCAGGACTACAACTCCCAGCATGTCCTTACTGTAAGGGCATGCTGGGAGTTGTAGTCCTGCAGCTGGGGGCAGGGGACAAGCTTGTCACTTGCCCACACATCTCCTGCCCCACACAACTACAACTCCCAGCATGTCCTTACTGTAAGGGCATGCTGGGAGTTGTAGTCGTGCAGGGCGGGAGATGTGCGAGCAGGTGATAATAAATGTACTAACCCATTTTTTGTTTTTCTTCTCATTTCAGATCCGTTTATCCTGTGGACTCCTTCGGATTCGGTGGACTACTTCGATGACCAGCGTTTTTCTTTGTTTGATTTTAATAAAATGGTTAACGAGGGCTTGAGGGGGAGTGTTTTTTGTAATAATTTTTTTTTTAAACCTGTTGTGTTTTCTCCTTACTTTACTTGACAGGCTTAGTAGTGGAAGCTATCTTATACACGGAGTCCATTACTAAGCTGAGCTTATAAAAATAGGGGGGCCCTATGCATTTTTTTAAAATAAATAATTAAATATTTAAAAAAAAAACACATAGGGTCCCCCCTATTTTTATTCTCAGCCAAATACTAACCAAACAGTAACAGCCTGACGTTACCAGGATGGGCGAGGACCATTGTTACTGGCCCTCCCCAGCCTAAATAACGCCAGCCTGTTACCGCCTAGGCCAAGGAGCGCCATTTTTGACGTTCCGGGCCTGTTGGTACCGGCTCTTCCCGGCACCCCTGTAGTGTTGGGTACCGGGGTAATAATTGGGGGTTAGCTCTAGCTGTTTTTGTGGCTAACGCTAAGCCCGGCTTAGTAATGGACTCCATCTGTTAGACAGCTTCCACTACTAAGCCTGTCAAGTAAGTAAAAAAAAAAAAAAAACACAACAGGTTTTAAAAAAAATTTATTACAAAAAAACACTCCCCCACAAGCCCTTGTTAACCATTGTATTAACATCAAGCAAAGAAAAACACTGGTCATCGAAGTAGTCCACCGAATCCAAAAGAGTCCACAGAATACACGGATCTGTAGAAGAAGTAATAAAAATTTAAATGAATACGTACATTTAGGGAGAAAAAACAGTGTTAAAAAATGTAATAAACACACACACATTATATATATATATATATATATATATATATATATATATATATATTAATCAAGAGGAAGGGCCAGCACTGTGTATAGGACTCCCGGTCCTGGTGGGTGCTCTGCTCTTGGAGATAGGACTTAGTATCCCTTGGTAATCAAATACGAATGAAAGAATCGGCACTCCAAAATAGCTTCAAAAGCTGTGGTTTATTCACCCATCATGAGAATGATGCTACGTTTCGGTCTCCACAATGAGACCTTTCTCAAGCCAATTAAACAGCATACCTCACTTCTTTTTATATGCAGTCTACTGATGACATCAGTGTACATAATTTACATAATATATTCATATAAACAGTGTAAAAAAGTAACATTCATGTACAATGTGTAATATCATATTCAGTATAATTTCATCCACTGTGCAACAGTACATAACAGAAGGTGTCATCATAGCCCGATCTTCAAATCCTTCATTGTTTCGTCCAAAATATTCATAATTAATCAAGAAAGTGGGTTGTGACTCACCCCATAAATGTCAGTGAACATACACGCCCCTCTCTTCTCTTCAGCACGTAGCCTCCGTTTGTAAACAAATGGAGAGTGCAGAACCGGAAGTTGTAATCGCTCCGTCTGCGCTCTCGCAATGTTAGACTCAGGAGGGAGAGGACCAATCAACAATATGTAGATATGCGCATGCATATATATACACAACCAAACAGAGTTGGTTGCGTGCATGCGCATAAGTTGAGCCCATGTCCATGTCGGCACTATCACGAGAGTTCACTCCGACAGTCACGCGCAAGTGCAATGTGCATTTTTATTCCAGCACTCCTGTCAGGATCCGGACTGAAAGCGGGAAGTGGTACGGGTGGTGGATCCTCTATGCCAGAGAGGGATTGGCGTGGACCGTACCGGAGGATCGGTTCGAAGTAGTTACTGGTTTTCACCAGAGCCCGCCGCAAAGCGGAATGGACTTGCTGCGTTGTTAACTACCAGGTCGTATCCTCCGATAGCTGCTCAACCTCACTGGCAGCTGAGACAGGCGAAGTACAGAAGGGGCAGACAGAGGCGTAGTCAGATGTAGCAAAGGTCAGGGCAGGCAGCACGGGTTCTCAGACGGTAGTCGTTAGCAACGGGATTGGCAACAGGCAAGGATATACACAAAACGCTTTCTCTAGGGCACTGAGGCAACAAAGATCCGGTAAGGGCAGGAAGGGGCAGGACAGCTTTATAGGAGTGACAATGAACGGATTGGGCCAGGCACCAATCAATGGTGCACTGGCCTTATAAATCTTGAACTTCCGGCGCGCGCGCCCTATAGTGCAGGGACGCGCGCGCCGGGAGTCACGTGAGCGGGGAGCAGAGGAGAGGGCCGGAGCGGGCATGGGTAAGTGGCGCTGGGGCTGGGCAGGCACGGGGACATCACGCAGCGTGGACCGCGTGCCCGACGGGAGCAGAGACGGAGTGTCCCCGGTCAGAGAGTCCGACCAGGGCACCCCGCTGGGACAGACGCTGCGAGCGCTCCAGTCCAGGAACAGGGAACGCTCAGCGTTACAGCACACCCCCCCCCCCTTTGGTCTCCTCTTGGTACCCAGGAACCTGAGGATGAGGTTACGGTCCAAGATGTTCTCCTCTGGCTCCCATGATCTCTCCTCAGGACCGCAACCCTCCCAGTCAACCAGAAAAAATCTTCTCCCCCTGACCAACTTAGAGGCCAATATCTCCCTGACGGAGAAGACATCAGAGGTACCGGATACAGGTGTGAGAGGAAGACTCTTGGGGGAAAAGCGATTAAAGACAGCAGGCTTGAGGAGGGAGACATGAAAACAGTTGGGAATTCTAAGAGAGGAAGGGAGATGAAGCTGATAACACACAGAATTGATCCTTTTCTTGACTCTGTAGGGTCCCAAGTAGCGAGGACCAAGCTTATAACTAGGGACCCTGAAGCGGATGTACCTGGAGGAGAGCCAAACTCTGTCCCCAGGGACCAGGACAGGAGGAGGCCGACGTTTCTTGTCCGCTTGGATTTTCATTCGGGATGAGGCCTGTATTAGGGAGAGGCGCGTTTCGCGCCAGATGGAGGAAACGCCCTGCACCAGGTCGTCCACTGCAGGTACTCCGGAGGAGGAGGATAAAGGCAGAGGAGGTAGAGGATGACGACCGTAAACCATGAAGAAGGGAGACTTGTTGGTGGAGGAAGAGTCCTTGTGGTTATACGAGAACTCTGACCACGGGTGGAGGTCGACCCAGTCATCTTGGCGGGAGGAGACGAAGTGGCGAAGGTAGTCGCCCAAAATTTGATTTACCCGCTCCACTTGACCGTTGGTTTGGGGGTCGTAAGATGAAGAGAAGTCCAGCTTGATTTTAAGCCGTCCACAAAAGGGCCCTCCAGAATTTGGACACAAATTGGACCCCTCTGTCGGAGACAATATGCGAAGGAAGGCCGTGTAACCGGAAGATGTGTCGCAAGAAATGCTTGGCCAACTGTGGCGCAGATGGTAAGGCTAGCAATGGGATGAAGTGCGCCATCTTAGAGAAGCGGTCCACGACGACCCAAATAACTCTTTTCCTTTGAGAGGGTGGTAGATCAATAACAAAGTCCATAGCGATATGGGACCAAGGGGTCTCCGGTACAGGAAGTGGCTGGAGAAAGCCGGCGGGTCTCTGGCGAGGGGTCTTGTCCATAGCGCACACAGAACAGGACTGCACAAACTCAGAGATGTCCTTTTCTAAAGATGGCCACCAATATCTTCTGGAGATAAGTTGTACAGTTTTTCGGCCGCCAGAATGCCCTGCGAGTAGAGAAGAATGCCCCCACTTAAGAATTTTTAGATGAAGACGGGGAGAAACATAGGTCTTCCCTGGCGGGAGATTGCGCAAGTCTACAGGTGCCACGGTGACAAGACATTACGGCGGCAAAATGTGTTGTGGCTTGGCCTCATCTCCTGAGACATCAGAGAAACGAGAGAGGGCGTCAGCCCTGAAGTTCTTACTCGCTGGACGAAAGTGGATTAGGAAATTAAATCTGGCAAAAAATAGAGACCAGCGAGCTTGGCGGGGGTTTAATCTCTGAGCAGACTGAAGGTATGATAGATTTTTATGATCCGTGTAGATGTTCACGGGATGTACAGAACCTTCTAGTAAATGCCGCCACTCCTCCAAAGCCAACTTGATGGCGAGTAATTCTCTATCTCCAATGGAATAATTTCTCTCAGCGGGAGAGAAAGTTTTAGAGAAAAACCCACAAGTAATTGACTTGCCTTTCGGAGTCCTTTGCATGAGCAGAGCACCAGCACCCACAGAGGAGGCGTCTAGCTCCAGGTAGAAAGGCTTTGTGGGGTCCGGCCTGGACAGAACTGGAGCCGAGGCAAAGGCAGACTTGAGAGTGCAGAAGGCCTCCTCAGCCTGAGGAGGCCAGGATTTTGGATTAGCCCCCTTCTTAGTTAGGGCCACAATTGGTGCCACAAGGGTGGAATAATGCGGGATAAACTGTCTATAGTAATTAGCGAATCTGAGAAATCGCTGAATGGCCTTGAGGCCAGAAGGACGAGGCCATTCCAGGATGGCAGAGAGTTTGGTAGGGTCCATTTGAAGTCCCTTGGGGGAGATGGTGTAGCCCAAGAATTGAAGACTGGAGCAGTCAAATAAGCACTTTTCGAATTTGCACCAAGCGGACATGAGTTCGGTGTTGATCCAAATGAGAAGAGAAGATGAGGATGTCGTCCAAATAGACTACGACACAGGTATAGAGCAGGTCTCTGAAAATGTCGTTTACGAACTCCTGGAAGACTGCTTGGGGCGTTACAGAGTCCAAAGGGCATAACTAAGTACTCAAAATGACCATCTCGGGTATTAAAAGCCGTCTTCCACTCATCCCCCTCTCGGATGCAAATGAGATTATAGGCTCCCCTGATATCCAACTTGGTAAAATACTTGGCGCCTTGTAAGTTGTCAAAGAGTTCAGCAGTCAGGGGAAGAGGGTAACGGTTCTTAATAGTAATGCTGTTAAGTCCTCGATAGTCAATGCAAGGTCTGAGGGTGCCGTCCTTTTTAGAAACAAAGAAGAATCCTGCTCCAGCAGGGGAAGAGGATTTCCTGATAAACCCTCTCTGCAGATGCTCCCGGATATACTCCGACATGGCAAGAGTCTCTGGAGGAGAAATAGGGTAGATTCTTCCTCTAGGTGGCGAATAACCAGGTTGCAAGTCGATGGGCAGTCATATGGCCTATGTGGAGGCAACACCTCTGCTTGTTTCTGGCAAAAAACTTCCAAAAGATCCACATAAGGTTCAGGCAGACCGGGAGGAGGAGGAGGAACGACTGGTGCACACTTGACTTGTACCGGCTTGAGGCATCTGCCAAGACAAGCCGAGCCCCAGCTTCGGATCTCTCCGGAGGTCCAATCCAGATCCGGACATTGGCGCTGGAGCCAGGGCAGACCCAAGAGGAGTTCAGAGGTGCAATGGGGTAAGACAAAAAACTCCAATCGCTCGGAATGCAGAGCTCCGATGTCCATCTGGAGGGGGTGCGTACTAAACTGCACCTTGCCGTCAAGTCTCTCTCCGTTGACTGTGGAGATGAAGAAGGACTTTTGCAAGCGAACCACAGGGAGGTTGAACTTGTTTACCAACGAGGCGTCGATGAAGTTACCGGCAGAACTGGAATCCAGAAAAGCTGTGGCAGCAAAGGATGTCTTGGCGGGTACAGAGATCCGCACGGATACTGTAATGCATGGAGAGGAGATATTCACACATAGTAACGCCTCTCCAACGTAGACTAGGTGCGGGCGTTTCCTTGATGTGGTGGATGAAGAGGACAGTCCCTTAGGAAATGCTCAGTACTAGCACAGTACATACAGAGATTCTCGTCTCTACGGCGGTTCCTTTCTTGCGTAGTCAGGCGAGACCGATTCACCTGCATGGCTTCCTCAGCGGGAGGCCCAGTAGAGGGCTGAGGTGGATGCTGGAAGATAGGAGCCAGACATTTGGGGTGAGCACTTCCCTTTTCCTGCAGCAGTTTCTCTCGTCTCTCAGCAAAACGCAGGTCAATCCTGGTGGCCAAGTGGATGAGGTCACTCAGGTTGCAAGGCACATCTCGTGCGGCCAGGACATCCTTTATGGTGCTGGACAAGCCTTTCTTGAAAGTAGCACAGAGCGCCTCGTTATTCCAGGAGAGTTCTGAAGCAAGGGTACCGAAACGAATAGCGTAGTCTCCCACAGATGAGCTCCCCTGGGACAAGTTCAGTAAAGCAATCTCAGCAGAGGAAGCCCGGGCTGGCTCCTCAAAGACACTCCGGAATTCCTGGAAGAAACTCTGGACGCTTGCAGTGGCAGGATCGTTGCGGTCCCAAAGCGGTGTAGCCCAGGCCATGGCCTTCCCAGAAAGCAGGCTAACAACGAAGGCCAGCTTGGCTCGTTCAGAGGGGAACTGGTCCGCCAACATCTCAAGATGGAGAGAGCATTGTGACAGGAATCCGCGGCACAACTTGGGATCACCATCGTACTTGGCAGGCATGGACAAACGGACTCTAGAAGAGGAGGCGGCCGCAGGCTTCGGTGGTGAAGTTGGTGCAGGCGGAGGTAGCGGCTGCTGCTGCGCAGGTAGTAGTTGCTGCAAGATGGCGGTCAACTGTGCCAGCTGTGTGCCTTGCTGGGTGATCTGCTGCGACTGCTGGGCCACAATCGTAGAAAGGTCCGCGACACTTGGCAAAGGCACCTCAGCGGGATCCATGGCCGGATCTTACTGTCAGGATCTGGACTAATAGCGGGAAGCGGTACAGGTGGTGGATCCTCTATGCCAGAGAGGGATTGGCGTGGACCGTACCGGAGGATCGGTTCTAAGCAGTTACTGGTTTTCACCAGAGCCCGCCGCAAAGCGGGATGGACTTGCTGCGGCAGTAACTACCAGGTCGTATCCTCCGATAGCGGCTCAACCTCACTGGCAGCTGAGACAGGCGAAGTACAGAAGGGGCAGGCAGAGGCGTAGTCAGACGTAGCAAAAGTCAGGGCAGGCAGCACAGGTTCTCAGGCTGTAGTCGTTAGCAACGGGATCGGCAACAGGCAAGGATATACACAAAACGTTTTCTCTAGGGCACTGAGGCAACAAAGATCTGGCAAGGGCAGGAAGGGGCCGGACAGCTTTATAGGAGTGACAAGGAACGGATTGGGCCAGGCACCAATCAATAGTGCACTGGCCCTATAAATCTTGAATTGCCGGCGCGCGCACGCCCTGTAGTGCAGGGACACGCGCCGGGAGTCACGTGAGCGGGGAGCAGAGGAGAGGGCCGGAACGGGCACGGGTAAGTGGAGCTGGGGCGCGGGACGCGTGCAGGGACATCCTGCAGCGCGGACCGCGTCCCCGACGGGAGCAGAGACGGAGTGCCCCCGGTCGGAGAGCCCGACCTGGGCACCCAGCTGGGACAGACGCTGCGAGCGCTCCGGTCCAGGAACAGGGACCGGAGCGCTCAGCGTTACAACTGCCATCTTGGACATGGGAAACATGCCAGCACAGTTCACATAGAACTCTACATGTCTCTTTAGTAAACGGTGCCATACTGCATAGGTGGTCCACTAGAATGAAGAGGGTAACACACTTCTATTGGATAAAGAGAAACAATATATAATCTAATCTAAAAACATTCTGCTGAATAGTTATCAACCCGAATCTGCAGTTTTTTTTTTTTTTAGAAATAAGTGTGATCCTAGTTCATTGTATGACTTGCACACAGGCCTCAGAAAAGAAGGGATGCAACATGGATTTTGGGCCTTCTTTTTATTAGTGTGTTTATCAAGCACCATATACGGTTGGTGGAGCAGTAAAGGTTTTGTTTGATTTGGAACAAGCTGTAGTCTCTATAGGTTCTATTATGGGGTACATATGATTTTTTGATCAGTGTTTATGAATTTTTTAGGGAAAGACAAGATAAAAAAAGTGATAATTCTGTCATTGTTTTTTATTTGTTGTATGGCGTTCACCATGCAATAAAAATAACATGTTATCTTTTTTCTAAAGGTCAGTACGATTATAGTGATACACAATTTTATTTAATTTTTTAATTCCTTTGTACAACAAAATTACTTTAAAGGGGTACTCGGCCCCTAAAAATCTTATCCCCTATTTAAAAGCATCCTGTAATCTGATGCACGGACAACCACCTCTGTTACGCCCCCTCCTTTCATGTCTATGGGAGGGGGCGTGAATGGAGGGTGGTGTGACGTCACGAACACAGTAGCGAACACAAACACGGAAGCCCCAAGCCACCCAGAGGCTGGACTACCTACAATCAGGCATCTTATCCCCTATTCAAAGTAAAAGATAAGATATTTAGGGGCGGAGTACCCCTTTAAGGTTAGGTTTCCACACAGGTCTTTTTTTCTGGCGCTGTTGGGAAAACTGCCACTGCAATTTTTGAGCCAAAGCCAGAAGCGGGTCCAGTAGAAAGGAGAAATATAAGTCCTTCCTTTATACTGTATTTCCCATTCCTTTTAAATACACTTCTGGCTTTGGCTCAAAAACAACAGTGGCAGTCTTCCCAAAAAATGCCAGGATAAAACCTGTGTGGAAACTTAGCCTAAAAAAATTATCTTTTTTATTGCTACCATATTCTGACAGCCATAACTTTTCAATTTTTTGTCCGACCAAGTTGTGTCAGGGCTAATTTTTTGCAGAACGAGCTGTAGTTTCTCTTGCTGCTTTTATGGAGTACATATGACCTTTTAACCTGTTGGGGATGGAGGGCGTACATGTATGCCCTCGCATCCCGGTACTTAAGGATGGAGGGCGTGGTCCCATTACCAGGCTTTGAAGTGCACTCACGAGCTGAGCACGCTTCAAACCCGGTGGATCGTGACTGCTGTCAGCAGCCATGACCCAGGGTTAATGCCGGGCATCACTGATCAGGCTTAATGCCTGACATTAACCCTTTAAGCACCACGATCAACCTGAACCGAAAGTAAAAGTATCCCGGCAGCTCAGCAGAGCTGATCGGGACAATTGCGGTGAAACCATGATGTCCCGACCATCTGAGAGGACAGTGGGAGGGCCCTTACCTGCTTCCTCCCAGTCCGATGAGGCAGGCTCGCAGGCTGGAGCAGCAGAGCACCAACAGCACTGATCAATGCTATGGCATAGCATTGATCAGTATATGCAATCAAAATATTGCATGTTGTAGCCCCCTATGGAGGCTGAAAAAAAATATAGTGTTAAAAAGAAAGTTTATAAAAGTGAATTAACCCCTTCCTAATAAAAGTTTGAATCCCCCCTTTTCACATTTTTTAAATAAAATAAAAATAATCATATGTGGTACTGCCGCGTGCGTAAATGTTCAAACTATTAAAATATAAGGGTAGTTAAACTGCACAGGTCGGTCCAAAATTGTGCATTATTGGTCACTTCATAAACCATAAAACATTTTATAAAAAGTGATAAAAAAGTCCCATCAAAACAAAAATGGTATGGATAACAACTACAGACCACGGAGCAAAAAAGCCAATGACAATTTTAAACATACTAATTTTGGTGCATGTAGTTATAATTTTTTTAAAGTAGTAAAATAAAACCTACATAAATTGTGTATCTTTGGACCTACAAAATAAAGATAAGGTGTAATTTTTACAGAAAAGTGAACTGCGTAGAAATGGAAGTCCCTACAAAATGGCATGTTTTTTTTTTTTTATATTTCACCCCACAAATAAGTTTATTTTTTGTTTTACCACAGATTATGTTACAAAATAAGTGATCTCATTACAAAGTATAATTGGAAACCCAAAAAACAAGCCCTTACATGGGCCTGTAGGTGCAAAATTGAAAGTGTTATGATTTTTAGAAGAGGAGAAGGGAAAAAATAAGTGTAAAAATGAAAATTGGCCAATTCCTTTTTATGTGTTGCCATATTCTGACAGCCATAACATTTTTATTTATTTAGTTGTGTGGGGTATATTTTTTATGTGGGACAAGATGTACCTGAGATATATTTGAGATACATCCTTCCTTTTGATTTCATTTTTCTTCAACTTTTTTTGTGGAGGCAAGATTACCTGGGCTTCGCTTCTATGCTGACAAATGCTCTATGACAAGTATATCCATCACAGAGCATTAATTTCTTAACAGAATGTAAATGTTTACATATACAACGAGACAATTTATGATTTGCTGAACTACCCATGTGGTGTACGTCCTCCTTGCCCATGTGGATTTTTCAATGTGGGCAAGACCATAAGACAGCTCCAGGTACATGGTTCGAGAGCCCCTAGATTGATTGCTTACATGAGAAAGACACATGAATGTGATTGTAAAGGAGTCAAGTTTGCCGGCCTTAAATGGGTTAAAGTCCAACGAAATGGAGGCGAAAGGCATACTTTACTTCTCCAGAAAGAGGTTCGCTGGATCATGCCATTGGGAGCTTTGGGTCATATTGGACACAATTTAAGACTATTTTTATTGAGTTACTTTGTGTATATTTTACTTATTTTCACTTGTTTGTTTCTGTGTTACCAAGGTTACCCTTGCACTGAATGCTGTTAATTAAATTTATTTGCGGGATGACATGTAGTGTCAGAAGGAGGAAGTGAATCATCATGCACAAAACGGCTGTCCCGAACACCCTTGCTTTCTGTAGCTGCTCCTTTGTTTTGTTTTATCTTGTGCACAGAAGATGAAGATTATAATTATTTAACTCTACTATATGTTTAGTGCCATCTTCTACTATCCACCTTTCCATTGTGTATATTTTCTAAGGCTGAGCACTGCCCTAAACAGATCATAGGTGCAGACTGAGTGCGGTTTCTAGCCGCTCATCCTGGTGTGTTTTGAGACTTAACACACAGTGCTAGATTTGCAGTTTTTCTTGCATTAATTACTACATTTTTTTTTTACTTTTTTTTTAAAATAAATGGTTTATTAAACTGTCTGAGAGAAAAAGTGAAGAGATTTTTCCACAGCAGCCAATCGCAGCTAAGCTAACGAGCTGTGGTAAAGTGAAAGCTGAGCTGTGATTGGTTGCTGAGGGACAACGTTTTCTCTCACAGTTTGAGAAATCTGGGCCAATATATATTATATTTTTTCCATTTACAAAATAATAATTTATGATGAGACCAGAAATTCTAGCATTTGGTAATTTGGTATTTTTTTCTGCTTATGCCGTTCACTATGTAGGATCAATAATTATTATATAATTTATTTTAATAGTTCTGACATTTTCACATGAAAAATTTGAAAAGAAGGGGTGATTTCAATTTTTACTTATATTTTTTATACATGTTCTATGTCCCCCTAGGGCACTTTTATAAGCAATCATTAGATTTCTGATCAATGCAATAATAGTACAACCTGTACCTGTACAGTACTAGTAATGAAATACTAGTACAGCATGTAGGCGTTTAGTGGCAGCCTGCAAACCCTCCCCATCTATAAAGCAAGCTTAGCTGTTGAGTTCACTTCATCAACCCCCAGCTCGCATTCCGCCATACTGTATGGTGGATGGTGGCAAGGAGTTAACTTGACTTTTTATCTATTTAATTAAATATTTTCGCATTGCTTTTACGTGATGTTACTAGCAATACTATTGTAGAAATAAAGGTTTAGGATTGGATACTGCTGTTGCCACAAGTAATCACACAGAATGTGACAACAGATTTAGATTACCCATCACATTGAATTAAGAAATAATAGATTATACAATCTGTCAAGGGAACGCATGCAGCCTAAAGCATCACACAGCACTAGCTTTAACATCTAAGCAGCTAAGTCTGTTTGGGCCCTATAGTAAATGTCTCATCTAGCTTTTGTACCTTGATTGGAATTTTTTTTTATTTTTAGTACATTTTCATGGGTGCAGCCATCTTGCCTAAGCTGTTTTACAGCATTTAAAGTACCCACACACCTTAGACTAAGGTGGCTTATCCATCCAATCACCATAAAAGGAAACATAAATACTTGTTCGTCCCAAATGCTCAAGTGTATAGTGAGGTTGGGAGAGATAACTGTTTGCAGAACATTTGTTATTGACAGTTATTAAAAGTATATGGCAACCTTTATAGATACATGTCTGCGATTTTTAAGATTATTGTACAAGAATGGAGTAGAATGGAAAATTTGAAAACATATCACCAAACAATCTTGAAAATATGTGTAATATAAGTAGCAGCTGGGTTCTTTTATCTCTAACCTAGGCAGCATCAAGACCACCCTGGGTTTTCTTGGAGACAAAGCCTCTGCACGGTCTACAGAGTTGCCCTCTTCTATCAGTCCATGACTAAAAGGAATACCTCATAAGAGTGCCATTAAATGAGAGAACTACATCTTCCTTGTAGGAATGCACCTAGTTGAGATAGCTACAATCTCAAGTAACTGAGGAGAAGCATTACAGGTGCCTCATTGCATTATGGGACCTACTATACTTCAAGCCATGCCTAGTTTTTCCAGTAGTTGAGAGGGCTACACCCCATTTGTCTGCACTCTCAACTTTGGCCACTTCAAAGTTTCAAAAAGTACCACAGGAATCAGGAAACCTGCCAGGGCCAACTGGCATAAAGCTATCCCACTTTAGTAAAGGAGGGGGAATGAACTTCCATTGTGTAATATAAGTATCAAAATATATGTTCAAAAAGTGTGTTTGAAGAAGTACTTTTTTAAACTTTCAGTGGAAATAGGGACATGCAAAGATGAACTGTAGACACACAAACTGTACTCTAAAATCCAAATTTCTTCCATGACAGAAAGCAGGCCCACAGAATACAGCATTTCAAAAGATGTAGAAGATAATATGATAAAATAGACAAAGTGAAGAGGAAATAACAATTTAACTCACAAAGAGATATCAGCAAACTCAAAACATTCTCTCTAGTTGTTTAACCCCTTCATGACCCAGCCCATTTTCACCTTCATGACCTGGGCATTTTTTGAAAATCTGACCACTGTCACTTTAAACATTAATAACTTTGGAATGCTTTTACTTATCATTCTGATTCCGAGATTGTTTTTTCGTGACATATTCTACTTTATGTTATCGGTAAAATTTCACTGATATTTGCATCCTTTCTTGGTAAAAAATCTAAAAATTTCATGAAAATTTTGAAAATGTTGCATTTTTCTAACTTTGAAAGTCTCTGCTTGAAAGGAAAATGGATATTCCAAATAAATTACATATTGATTCACATATACAATATGTCTACTTTGTGTTTGCATTAAAAAATTTACAAGTTTTTACTTTTGGAAGACACCAGAGGGCTTCAAAGTTCCGCAGCAATTTTCCAATTTTTCTCAAGATTTTCAAAATCGTAATTTTTCAGGGACCAGTTCAGGTTTGAAGTGGATTTTAAGGATCTTCATATTAGAAATACCCCATAAATGACCCCATTATAAAAACTGCACCCCCAAAGTATTCAAAATGACATTCAGTAAGTGTTTTAACCCTTTAGGTGTTTCACAGGAATAGCAGCAAAGTGAAGGAGAAAATTCTAAATCTTCATTTTTTACACTCGCATTTTCTTGTAGACCCAATTTTTTAATTTTTACAAGGGGTAAAAGGAGAGAAATCACCCTAAAATTGGTAACCCAATTTCTCTTGAGTAAGGAAATACCTCATATGCGTATGTAAAGTGTTCGGCGGGCGCAGTAGAGGGCTCAGAAGGGAAGGAGCGACAATGGGATTTTGGAGAGTGAGTTTTTCTGAAAGGGTTTTTGGGGGGCATGTTCCATTTAGGAAGCCCCTATGGTGCCAGAACAGTGGACCCCCCCACATGTGACCCCATTTTGGAAACTATACCCCTCATGGAATTTAATAAGGGGTGCAGTGAGCATTTACACCCCACTGGCGTTTGACAGATATTTGAAACAGTGGACTGTGCAAATCAAAAATTTTATTTTTCATTTTCACAGACCACTGTTCCAAAAATCTGTCATACACCAGTGGGGTGTAAATGCTCACTGCACCCCTTATTACATTCCGTGAGGGGTGTAGTTTCCAAAATGGGGTCACATGTGGATATTTATTGTTTTGCGTTTGTCAGAACTGCTGTAATAATCAGCCACCCCTGTGCAAATCGCCTCAAATGTACATGGTGCACTCTCCCTTCTGGGCCTTGTTGTGCGCCCCAGAGCACTTTGTGTCCACATATGGGGTATCTCCGTAGTCGGGAGAAATTGCGTTACAAATTTAGAGGGTCTTTTTTCCCTTTTACCTCTTGTGAAAATGAAAAGTATAGGGCAACACCAGCATGTCAGTGTAAAAATTTTATTTTTTTACACTAACATGCTGGTGTAGACCCCAACTTCACCTTTTCATAAGGGGTTAAAGAAGAAAAAGCCCCCCAAAATTTGTAAGGCAATTTCTCCCGAGTACAGCGATACCCCATATGTGTCCCAAAACTGTTGCCCTGAAATACGACAGGGCTCCAAAGTGAGAGAGCGCCATGCGCATTTGAGGCCTGAATTAGGGATTTGCATAGGGGTGGACATAGGGGTGTTCTACGCCAGTGATTCCCAAACAGGGTGCCTCCAGCTGTAGCAAAACTCCCAGCATGCCTGGACAGTCAATGGCTGTCCGGCAATACTGGGAGTTATTATTTTGCAACAGCTGGAGGCTCCGTTTTGGAAACAGTAGCGTACCAGACGTTTTTCATTTTTGGGGGGGAGGGGGGCTGTGTAGGGGTATGTGTATATGTAGTGTTTTTTACTTTTTATTTTAGGTTAGTGTTAGTGTAGTGTAGTGTTTTTAGGGTACAGTCACATGGGCAGAGGTTCACAGCAAGTTTGCCACTGGAAGTTTGAGCTGCAGCGCAAAATTTGCGCCATCTCAAACTTGCAGCACTCACTGTAAACCTCCGCCCATGTGAGTGTACCCTGTACATTCACATTGGGTGGAGGGGGCAAACATCCAGCTGTTGCAAACTCCGAGCATGCCCTTTGGCTATCCGTGCATGCTGGGAGTTGTAGTTTTGCAACAGCTGGAGGCACACTGGTTTGGAAACACTAAGTTAAGTAATAAACTTTCAAGTGTTTTGCAACCAAACTTAGTGTTTCCAAACCAGTGTGCCTCCAGCTGTTGCAAAACTACAACTCCCAGCATGCATGGTCTGTCAGTGCATGCTGGGAGTTATAATTTTGCAACAATTGCAACAGCTGGAGGCACTGAGGTAGGAAACGGACAATGTTTCCCAACTAGTGTGCCTCCAGTTGTTGCAAAACTACAACTCCCAGCATGCCCAGACTGCCAAGGCATGCTGGAAGTTGTAGTTCGGCAATATCTGAAGGATCAGATGTTGCCGAACTACAACTTCCAGCATGCTTGGGCAGTCTGGGCATGCTGGGAGTTGTAGTTCTGCAACATCTGGAGGTCCACAGTTTGGAGACCACTGTATAATGGTCTCCAATCTGTGCTCTTCCAGATGTTATAGAACTACAACTCCCAGCATGCCTGGACAGACTGAGCATGCTGAGATTTGTAGTTTTGCAACATCTGGAAGAGCACAGATTGGAGACCATTATACAGTGGTCTCCAAACTGTGGACCTCCAGATGTTGCAAAACTACAACTCCCAGCATGCCCAGAAAGCCAAAGGCTGTCTGGGCATGCTGGGAGTTGCAGTTTTGAAACTCTCAGAGGCAGCAGTGAGATCGCTTTACGGCGATCTCACTGCTGCCAATGAAGATGCCGCACTGCTGCCGGAAACTCACCTCCGGGACGCAGCGCAGCCGGGACCGCACGGAGGACGCTGGGACCGCACGGAGGACGCCGGGACCGCTCGGGACACCGCTCCGACGGGTAAGTGACGCCGGGGGACGGGTCAGGGACACTTAGCAGAGCGGTGTGTGTCCCGATCCCCGTGATCCGGACTCACACACCGCGCTGCTAAGTATTCCTATAGCGAAACACTGCTCTCAGCTAGTCAGATTTGACTAGCTGATAGCAGCGATCGCTGGGGGGGGTGGGGGACGAAACCCCCCGTGGTCGCATGGTAAGATGGCTGGCTATCAGTGATAGCCACCATCTTTCCGGGCGCTGCGGGATGCCGCGAGTAGCGGCAGTAATGTCCATGACGTACCTGTATGTCATGGGTCGGGAACACCTTGCCACCCATGACGTACAGGTATGTCATAGGTCGGGAAGGGGTTAAGGGATTTGTTGGTCATAAATATCAATTAACTTGACATTTATCTAAATCAAATCTAAAATGGCACCCCGCTGTCTTGCAAAAGTTATTATAAAGTATTCTGTGATGTCTAATATTTTAAAGTGTATTTTAAAGTGTATGAATAATGAAAATAAAATGCTGAAGTCTTCCTTACTGCTCTGCTTTTCTCTAGTTCCTGGTATTCTCTCTGTTCTCACGCTCATGTAGTTTACTGAGGAGGAGGTGAGCATTCCCTTTAGCAAACATGGAGCTTGCCCAAATCAAGGGGTTGACTGCTAAAGGAAGATTCTTGGCCAATTATGTTGATTGAAGAAATAAAAAAAAAAGGCTGTTTTCACTTCCACAAGTTTCTTAGACAATCTTTGGTAACATAGAAGGTGTTTGAATTTCCACATTTTTTTATCGATCTAAATTACTGGGTGAATTATAGCTCTCTCCTGTGTGATAGTACTCCTCTGTGCTCTCTCCTGTCTAATAGTACTCCTCTGTGCACTCTCCTGTCTGGTAGGACTCATCTGTGCTCTCTCCTGTCTGATAGTACTCCTCTGCGCTCTCTCCTGTCTGATAGTACTCATATGTGCTCTCTAATGTCTGATTGCACTCCTCTGTGCTCTCTCCTATCTGATAGTACTCCTCTGTGCTCTCTCCTGTCTGATAGGACTCCTATGTGCTCTCTCCTGTCTGATAGCACTCCTCTGTGCTTTCTCCTATCTGATAGGACTCCTCTGTTCTGTCTCCAGTCTGATAGGACTCCTCTGTGCTCTCTTTACTGTCTGACAATACTCCTTTGTGCTCTCTCCTGTCTGATAGAACTCCTCTGTGCTCTCTCCTGTCTGATAGGACTCCTCTGTGCTCTCTCCTGTCTGATATTACTCCTCTCTGCTCTCTCCTATCTGATAGGACTCCTCTGTTCTGTCTCCAGTCTGATAGGACTCCTCTGTGCTCTCTCCTGTCTGACAATACTCCTTTGTGCTCTCTCCTGTCTAATAGAACTCCTCTGTGCTCTCTCCTGTCTGATAGTACTCCTCTGTGCTCTCTCCTGTCTGATTTTACTCCTCTGTGCTTTCTCCTATCTGATAGGACTCCTCTGTTCTGTTTCCAGTCTGATAGGACTCCTCTGTGCTCTCTCCTGTCTGACAATACTCCTTTGTGCTCTCTCCTGTCTGATAGCACTCCTCTGTGCTCTCTCCTGTTTGACAGTACTCCTCTGTGCTCTCTCCTGTCTGATATTACTCCTCTGTGCTCTCTCCTGTCTGATAGTACTCCTCTGTGCTCTCTCCTGTCTCATAGGACTCCTCTGTGCTCTCTCCTGTCTCATAGGACTCCTCTGTGCTCTCTCCTGTCTGATAGGACTCCTTTGTGCTCTCTCCTGTCTGATAGCACTGTAGAAACTAATAAGCTGTAGAAGCTAATATGATAAAATAAACAAACTGAAGAGGAAATAACAATTTAACTAACAAAGAGATATCAGCAACCACAGAACCACAACAGAATGCTTAGAAAACATCATATTAGTCACAGCACTCTCTTATAAATGTAGTATAGTGTGAACAGTATAATATCATAAATATTGATTTTTTCTTATCCAAAGTGGCATCTGGTATAAGCTGGTTAGATCTGACAAACCAAACAATGAACAAAACATTCTCTCTAGTTGTTTAAGGGATTTGTTGGTCATAAATATCAATTAACTTGACATTTATCTAAGTCAAATCTAAAACGGCACCCCGCTGTCTTGCAAAAGTTATTATAAAGTATTCTGTGATGTCTAATATTTTAAAGAGTATTTTAAAGTGTATGAATAATTAAAATAAAATGCTGAAGTCCACCATTCTGCTCTGCTTTTCTCTAGTTCCTGGTATTCTCTCTGTTCTCACACTCATGTAGTTTACTGAGGAGGAGGTGAGCATTCCCTTTTGCAAATATGGAGCTTGCCCTCATCAAGGGGTTGACTGCTAAAGGAAGATTCTTGACCAATTATGTTGATTGAACACATAAAAAAAGGCTGTTTTTGCTTCCACAAGTTTCTTAAACAATCTTTGATAACATAGAAGGTGTTTTAATTTCCAAATTTTTTAACCGATCTAAATTACTGGGTGAATTATAGCTCTCTTCTGTGTGATAGTACTCCTCTGTGCTCTCTCCTGTCTAATAGTACTCCTCTGTGCACTTTCCTGTCTGGTAGGACTCATCTGTGCTCTCTCCTGTCTGATAGTACTCCTCTGTGCTCTCTCCTGTCTGATAGCACTCCTCTGTTCTCTCTCCTGTTTGATAGTACTCCTCTGTGCTCTCTCCTGTCTGGTAAGACTCATCTGTGCTCTCTCCTGTCTGATAGCACTCCTCTGTGCTCTCTCCTGTCTGATAGTACTCCTCTGTGCTTTCTTCTGTGTGATAGTACTCCTCTATGCTCTCTCCTGTGTGTGGGAAGTACTCTTCTGTGCTGTCTCCTGTCTGATAGGACTCCTCTGTAGTCTCTCCTGTCTGATAGTATTCCTCTGTACTCTCTCCTGTCTGATAGGACTCATCTGTGCTCTCTCCTGTCTGATAGTACTCCCCTGTGCTGTCTCCTGTCTGATAGGACTCCTCTGTGCTCTCTCCTATCTGATAGTATTCCTCTGTGCTCTCTCCTGTCTGATAGCACTCCTCTGTGCTCTCTCCTGTCTGATAGCACTCCTCTGTGCTCTCTCCTGCCTGATAGTACTCATCTGTGCTCTCTAATGTCTGATAGTACTCCTCTGTGCTCTCTCGTGTCTTATATCACTCCTCTGTACTCTATCCTGCCTGATGGCACTCCTCTGTGCTCTCTCCTGTCTGATTGCACTCCTCTGTGCTCTCTCCTGTCTGACAGTACTCCTCTGTGCTCTCCCCTGTCTGATAGTACTCCTCTGTGCTCTCTCCTATCTGATAGCACTCCTCTGTTCTCTCTTATGTCTGAAAGGACTCCTCTGTGCTCTCTCCTGTCTGATAGCACTCATCTGTGCTCTCTCCTGTCTCCTGTCTTATAGCACTCCTCTGTGTTCCCTCCTGTCTGATAGTACTCATCTGTGCTCTCTAATGTCTGATAGTACTCATCTGTGCTCTCTCCTGTCTTATATCACTCCTCTGTACTCTCTCCTGCCTGATGGCACTCCTCTGTGCTCTCTCCTGTCTGATAGGACTCCTATGTGCTCCCTCCTGTCTGGTAGGACTCCTCTGTGCTCTCTCCTGTCCTACCAGACAGAGGAGTGCTAGCCTACCCTCACTTACTGGACTTTGTCCATGCCTGTGCTTCAGCTTGGACAAAGCTATAATTTTATAAGCCATGATTTTTATAAAAAAGGAAATAACATTTTCTTATGAAATATGTTAGAAAGGTTAATGTTTTGCCAGGATATACAATGTATAAAAAGTTTTGGTATCTGCCAGTGCCTATTTAACTAATGGATCAAATTATTAGTTATTTGCATATTTGTTAAAGTGATAACGTTAGATATTTCTGTATAGTTGGTTAATATTCCATAAAACTGCAGCTTTTTATCTTTGAGTAACTTAGTAAATAGCATTGGTCTGGAATATTTTCTTTTTGGATCTTGCTATATTCTTATTTTAATTACATCTGAGTTGACAGGTAGTATTGATTTTTTTGGGGTAATTGAAAATGTAATATGTTAGCAGAATACTGTATTTGATTATAGTGCATGATTGTTTACATGTTGCTTATGTTTATTAGTTAGACTACCAGCCTATGTTTCAGTATTAACTCAACTTAATTGCTGAACTTCGGTTGTTCATATTGTCATGATGAAGTTATTGATTGTGTAATCACTACTGTGTATTTTGCCATTAGCTATACCGTTATTTTATGTTATACTAGCTGAGTACCTGGCGTTGCCCGGTCTTCCTATCTAAACCTTGTGAGACAGGAAAGCAACAATGATGCTCTGGTGCTCATCCCATCTCCATATTCCATTGTCATATCCCAACATCATATCTTGTCCTCATATTCATCCCTTCCTCATATTCATTCCTCAAATCTTGGCCCCATATCATGTCCTCATATCCCATCCTTATATTAATTTCTCATATCTTGGCCTTCTATCCTGGCCTCATATCCTGACCTCATATTTTAAATTAGATATATATTTTTTTTTTTCAGCAACACATCTATCTTCTATCTGTTATAAACTTTTATAGATTCTATTGCAGGAACAAGTAAAACTAAGAAAAATGCCCTAATTACCTTTAGGCACTAACCTGCAGGCACAGTGTGAACAGTAACCAGATTCCAGAACAGAAAGTAATTCATAACATAATTTATTGCAAATGGACAGTGAACATTTTGAGTGAATAGCACCAATTGTCATTAGGTCTTGACGAAGAGGGGTGTCTTCCCTTTGAAATGTGTTGTCCACTGTCCGTTTGCGTTTATAATAAAATAATTTATTGTTTATGACTTTCTTGTTCAAAATCTTGCTACTGTTTATACTGTGCCTACAGGTTAGCACCAAAAGAGCATCAGTTTTTTTTCAGTTGGAATTTGGTATACGGGTTAAATGCTTGCAGCTCCCCGGCTATATATACATACAAGGTCTACATTGATGTTGTGCTCATAGTACAACATCTAAAGGTGAGCGCATTTCTTACTGCTTTACTAACCATAGAGCGAGAGATATTGGCACGTGTTGTGCTGTCTTTTGTTCTTGTTTTTTATATATACGTATAAACAACCTTTATAGAGATGTTATAATATCCACCTTTAGGATTGTTGCCTGTTTAACAACGACTCTTGCATTTTTAATTTTTTTTAAATAAAGCTTGTCGCTTTAAAGCTGACAAAACTGTACTTTTCAAAACCTTTTTAAATTGGCCTTTCTATTTTTCAGCAAAGTGTCAAGAAGATGGGGCAGAGCTGCACAAGTGACACAGCCTGGCATGCCTCATCGCTTACTCTCATTTTCCAGCCTCTCATTGACTAATATACAAGGCTGGGTTTACAATGAGGAAGAGGGTGGGAGATGAGGGTAAGGCTGCATTCACATCACGTTTAATGCCTGAGCAGATCTGAGTCACTATCTGACTCCAGTCGGCTCATTCAAATGAATGAGATGTGGTCCGGGTCCGGCTGGGATTCGGGAGCGCCCAAGTTTCCCAGTCGGATCCAGTCACCGTAACTACAAAACGTGGTTGAAGTGAGGAGGCTTACAAGACTGGAGCACTTGTGCAGCTCTGTCCAACCTACATTTCACTTGGCTGAGAAATAAAAAAGCAGATTTCATAAGTTTGGCAACCACTATCATGTCATGGACATGTACAGTTTGCTTCATCTATCTAACGCTGTATGCAAAAAACTGAGGTAACAGATTATTTTATAGGGGACAATAGCCATAAAGTTGTGTTTAAAATATAAGTCTGTTTGTGACCATTCAACCACTCAAGTGTCTCCCTTCTGGGAAGAACTGTTACTACAGTTTTCTCATCTGGACTTGTTGGAAAGTTGATAAGAAAAAGTCTTGAGTTCCTCCAAGTGACTGTATATATGTGTCTCTGAACTTTTCAACTAAAGGGGTGGGGATTGATATTTATGGTTTTTCATGTATACAGAGCAGTGAGGAAGGTTCCTTCTACAGCTATGTAGTTGTTATATGGCCAGACACAGGACTGTGACATGGTTGAAGAGGTAAACTGCTTATCTCTTGGGACTCTTTCAGACTGTGTTTTCACTTGGCAGGTTTATATATATATATATATTTTTATTTTTTTTTTAGAAAAACTGCCCCTGCGTTTTTTGAGCCAAAGCCTGAAGTGTATTTCAAAGGAAGCGAGTCTGTGGTGCAGTCTTTAGTGGCATGGATTCTCTGGTGAAGTTCCTGGAAACCATATTTTAGTCAAAAACCACATTGCAAACTTGAAGCAATTTGCAAAAGTATGTTTGGTTTAGCTGTGTGGTTCTGGGTGTAGGAGAACTCTTAGGCTATTGTCAGCACTGTCAGCACTTTGTATTTTAAGTATAGCTAATACAATGGTCACAATCAGAAGCTCATGTCCTCTTTCATGCATAGTAGTGACAGTGTAATGATGTGAAGTAGCTTTCCATTGACACAGCTATGAATCATGCTAACAGAAAATCGTGATGAAATTGTTGGTTTATGCAGTAATGTAAATCACAATAACAAGTCTAAATGTCTCTCTTTCTTTATCTGTCCTCTCATTACGTTGTAATAACTATACTCTACACATTCTATATTCTGTGTGTCCAGGCCATGAAACACTTTTACTGCTACATTACTGTAAATGGGTGGACAAATTAAGTTGTCCAAAAATTACCTGTAGTCTGAAGTACTTCAGCTAAAGTCATCAATATTTAATACAAGTGAATTGTCCAAACAGTAGTAAAACACATTATAACTGGTTAATGGTGTAAATGTCCTCTCCTGGGGATTGTAAAAGAATGCCTCCAGTGATTGCTTACAAGAGATTTATCTCTTATTACAACTATCTAGATAAATGTTTTATACCACGTCTCATGAGAACCCATCTCCTGACTACAACTTATTGTATTCTACGTGTAAAATAACTCTTCTAAAGGTACCCACTCTCCTTGTGGAAATTAAACAAAAGGTAGTGGGAATTAAAGACAATGGTCCGCAACTATGAGCTATCCATTTGTGTCTGCAGCTCTTATCAGCACATACAGCTGACAGATTCTCTTTAAAGTGTACCTGTCTTGGCAAAAACTTTTTATACAATGTAGATGACATTATATGTATATCTGTAATATTTATTTGTTTAAAAAATTGTATATTATTGGGTGAAAAATGCTGTCCCTGCGGCTATTGCCTGTGTGTCTCTGTGCGGAGACAAAATACAGGAAGTGTGGGCAGGACAAGCAGGGCTCCTGGTTTGTCAATCAGGCTGTTCTGTGATGTCCTATGATTATGCTCCAAACTGAATGCAGATCATGCAAAATTGTATGTCAATTGCTACAAATAGGTGTGGGCCTGGTGTGTCTGATTTAGCAAATACATGGATTCCAAGTAAAATAATTCTGTGGTACCTTTTCTTAAAATACTCTGTCATGCCATTCCTCTGTCATTCCTCCTTTAGATATATTAATACATTTTTCTATTAAAGCAATGTCACTACGCACTATTGGATAGTGTCTTGAAAGGACTTGATGGCCATGTATCTTTTTCCAACCAAACTAAGTAACAATAACACACCTTTTATTTTTAAAAGGCAATCATAACATCCTAATATCATGTTTATCACACATTTCCAGGAGGTATTACAGAGGAAATACATAATCAAGAAAAGTAAAACACAAAAGGCCACACATGGGTATGTTAATTGGCAAGTACAGTCAATAGGTTATTAGAAGTTTTACTAAAATCAGTTGATATACCTGAACCAGAAGTTATGTAATACAGCTGTAACAATCTAGACAGATTTTTAAGATGCTCTTAGAGCTTCCACAGTGTCTTTAGGCAATGAAACACGCTACTCTTAAGAAACAAACCTGATAACAAATCCATTGCAAGTGCTGCTGTTTCACAGTACTCAGCATGAAGAATATTGATTGTGTACTATGATCCTTATTGGAGGGCTCAGAAGTATCAGTGGTTAAACAACGAATCACACTTCGGTTCTGTCTCCAGAATCTGCTTGAGATCACAGAGCAGGAGGGGCAGAATGAATTTAAAAGCACCATGTCTAGGGCACTGAAGTCATCACCTGATAGACCTAAGGACAGAAAGAAGCAGAGCTAAACTTTCAGCACCATGAACAGTTCCTCAATACTCTTCAGGCTCCTGTGTGCCAGCATCCTCCTCTCCTGCCTCTGTCATGGCCAGTCTTCCAGGGAAACCTCTGTAGAAGATTTTGATGTAAAGAAAATTCCATCCTCTTCAGAGAAAGAGCTGGTTTGTTTTTCTTGTATTTTTATTATTGTATTTTGGTAATGATGTTGATCTTATGCTTATACTTGAAATGACTTTTTGAAGCACTTTAAGATTTTTTCATTTAGGCTTAACTGGTATTGTGTTAGGACTAGTAGTTATAACACTTGTATACATATTATGTTTGTTGTTATTATATTATGGAATTTTTATTATGGTTGTAAACCTATATGTGTTCGTTTAGGTAGAGGCAATGGAGGAATTATTGGGAAAATTTCAGGACAGGTACCCTGCTTACCAAAAGAGAGCTCAGATTCCTTTGGTGAGAACCCTTAACTTTTATTATTCTTAGTAAAAATGTGTGTTCTATATCTATATACTAGTACAGTTTAAGAAAACATTAGCCTGAGATTTCTATGTTATTCTAACATTCCACAGATGGTAGAGCAGGTTAGGACATGTAGATCTATAAAGGTTTGATAGATACACATTGTATATATTTTAATGCAATTATATAAGTATAACATTTTAACAAGCATTCATTAATTTATATATACATTATACATTTAATGCATTGTTTATGTATAAGCTAAAATTATTTTTGTTAGTATGAATGAATCTAATAAACTCTTGTAATATTAAGGATTGACAGATGTCTAAAACTTTGTCAACAACAGCTGGTGGTAAGATGTCATTGCTAATAGCACCCTCTACAGTTACATGCGTTGTAGAATAATATAAAGATAACCTAAACATAAAGTAACATCCCTCTATGCTGTCTCTTTATCCCCCCGCTCAGTGTGATATCGGAGAGAGATGTGCAGTGAAGCAAGGTCCCAGAATTGGCAAGCTATGTGATTGCTCCCGTGGATCATCTTGTAACTCTTTCCTCCTGAAGTGCATATGAAATAGACAAGCATACAGTGAAGCCATAGCATTTCCTGACAACATATCAAGTAACAGTTGTCTTCAACAGATCAACAACAGCAGAAGCTCTACATTGCCTGTCTACATAAAACAACTCATTTTATTTTTAAGGAAACACACAACATAACTGTACACCTGAGATCCGATTATCCTCAACCTTCTTAGAGATTACGAGAGGCAAGATAGTTATATTTACTTCATTTTTTTTTCAAGTGTCAATAAATGTGTCATTACACTTTATAGTTGATATTCTTTATTTAGGCTGTAAATGTTATTTAAGATAATACTATCTTAATAATAAATTATTTCTAATTTGGACAGACAATATTTTATGTATTCCCATTAAAACATACAATAAATTACATATTATAACTTGTCTACATTGAATGTGTTATTATAATGCAACTAGAATAGTTGTATTTGTAGTCATTTACAGTGTAACAACACTTTTATCTGCAAAATATTTGTATTGAGAATCTGTTTGTCACTGGATTCCAAACTATTTTTTTAACTCCTATTAGATCAGTTCTTTAACATTGTGAGTAACTTGTACATGGCATAGTTAGAATTAAATTTATTTGTGAGATAGAGACATAGTAAAATATTATGAAAACATAATAGTACTAGGTAACTAAGATAAGATAAGGATAAATAAGAATACTATTAGATTATCAAGTCATATCATTCTTGCAATGTATGACATCGTTACAATGAAAACATCTTAAAGATGAGTGAAACTGATAAGTGCATTAACTGACTGTTGCTTGAATACATGATAAGATCTGATTATTTAGTTTGTTAGGTCTTTCCATTTAATGTCATAAATACACTTTTTAATGCAAGCTAACTGGAACATTATTGTTACCAGCAATATAATATCTATAAAACTAAACAAATTATATTAAATCCAGATTATAGAAAAAAAAACAAATTTTATTGTTAAAAATCATTACTGTTAATATATAATGTCCATTTGACTTTGTGTTCTCTAGATACACAGATGCAGTTGCTATTTTTATTTGTGTCCAAGACACACAGGTACTATATACTGTAGAACACTTTCCCCTCTTAAAGAGTAATTTTCCTTACAGAAGGATAACATAATAATTGCACATACAAGTATTAAATCTAGGGTTAGGAAAATGTTTCCATTTTTACATTACTGTAAGCACCATGCTATATTTTGACTCCATGGCCTTCCAGAAATGACTATAAAGTTTATACCATTAATAATACTTCAAATTGGAACACTGTTCTGCCATGAAATGGAATGGATGTGACCACCTAGATGGCTATGGCGTTAATGGGTTAATTGGTAAATACATAAAGAATATAATAAATAAACATTGTGTAAAGGAGAACCCTGGTAATAAGTACTTATCCACTATCCACGGCATAAGTGTCTGATCACAGGGGGTCCGACCGCTGAGACCCCTGCATTCTCTTGTCCAGCACCCCATCTCTCTCCATGCATGGAGCGACCTCCGCTCTGTGCACAGATTACTACTGACCATCTCGATGGAAAGCCAAAGATACAGCACTCCTGTATCTTTGGCTATCCTAGAAACTAAAATTACTTTATTCAAGGAAGAAGGTAAATATTCACAACCTGCTATAATTCATAATTCTAATGTCCAAGGTCTGTAATACTTTATTTTATTTTTTTTTTACTTTAATGCTACCCAATAGCTTAACACAAATAGCTAATCAGCCAATGACATGGCAGCAACTCAATGTATTTAGGCATGTAGATGTAGTTATGACCACTTGGTGAAGTTGAAACAGAGCATCAGAATGAGGAAGAAAAGGGGATTATCAAGTGATTTTGAGCATGGCATGGTTGTGAGTGCAAGACGGGCTGGTCTGAGTATTTTGGAAACTGCTGATCTACTGGGCTTTTCACGCACAACTATCTCTAAGGTTTACAGAGAATGGTCCAAAAAGGGTATTATTCAGTGAGCGGCAGACGTGTGAGAGAAAATGCTTTGCTGATGTAAGAGGTCAGAAGAGAATGGACAGACTGGTTTAAGATGACAAAAAGTCATCTCGGTACAACCAAGGTATGCAGAATACTATCTCTATAAGCACAACTCGTTGAACCTTAAAACAGATGGGCTATAGCAACAAAGACCACACTGGGGGCCACTTCTGTCAGCTAAGAACAGGAAACTAACACTCTGGAAGACTAGAAGAATGCTGCCTGATCTGATGAGTCTCAATTCCAGCTGCCACATTAAGATGACAGGGTCCGAATTTGACATAAACTACATGAAAACATGGATTCATCCTACCTCGTATGAATGGTTCAGGCTGGAGGTAGTAGAGTAATGGTGTTGTACTCCCTGTACTGAAACATACCATGTCCACTGTGTAGAATGCAAGTCTACAGTAAATCCATTTATTTTGTGCCTAAAGAGAAACATGTGTGCATATAAACAATTAATTGATTGTATTGGTGGTCAGTGTACATGAAAACTCACTGTTCTCCTCTGTAAATGCTGAAAATGCCTTACCCTTGTCTCCCCCTCTCACATGGTTCAGTTGCCACTGCTGAGTTCTGTGAGGCACATAGTGAGCAAAGCAGGAAGATACACCCCTGCCCCTGTCAACAAATCTGTCCAAATTTGCTGTTGTTGGAAAAAAATAGTCTAGGAGACCAGAGTCCGATGATAAAATGTAAGAGGCAGAGACCCCTGATGGCAGTTTTTTTTTAACAGATTTTTCACATTACAAGGAGGGGATCTTTACTTGGTGCTTGCCCCAAATGAGGACAGACTGAGATCGAGCAGGATGACTGTAACAGACTGAGCTCAGGATGAGGTGCTGGGTCCGCTTCTTGACTCCACAGGTTTGTTTGATGTTTGGCTCACTCTCCATCTCGCTGAGAGGGAGTTTACACATTTTTCACATGTACATTCGGTTTGGTCCCGTATAAACATGTCCTCATGTCACCAGACCTGTGAAGTACAGCACATGATGCTACCAATGTCATTTGTGGTTCAGTTGAAAGGTTGGTGCATGATGTTTCAGTCTATGAACACCGAACACAATATGCAACCACACTTAGGGGTACATCTAAGGCTGTGTTTAGCAACCATATTATGGCTTATGTTGCGGCAATAAAACGTAAAAATTTGGCGGCCTACAGAAAAGCTAGTGATAGGTTACATGGGACATATGCATTCTTCTTACAGCTCATGACAGAGGAAGCTAAATCGGGGTGGATGGAAGCTACAGCGGAGTTTGAGTTGTGGCTTGATAGGCTGGAAAGATTTAAAGCGTACCTGTCATCAAACCATATTTTCTAGCTGCTAACTACTCCTAGCACTCCTCCTGCCTGAACTTTAAAAAGCTCTATTTTTCAGTTTTTGCATTTTCATTTTTTCCTCATCACCTTCTAAAAATCATAACGCTTTCAATTTTGCACATAAAATATTTTTTGTGCCACCAATTCTACTTTGCAGTGACATTAGTCATTTTACCCAAAAACCTACGGCGAAACGGAAAAAATATTAATTGTGCGACAAAATTGAAGAAAAAATGTCACTTTGTAAATTTTGGGGGCTTCCGTTTCTACGCAGTGCTTTTTTCGGTAAAAATAACACCTTATCTTTATTCTGTAGGTCCATACGGTTAAAATGATACCCTACTTATATAGGTTGGATATTGTCGTACTTCAGAAAAAAATCATAACTACAGGCAGGAGTTAAAAATTCTCATCTTCTGACCCCTATAACTTTTTTATTTTTCCGCGTACGGGCCGGTATGAGGACTAATTTTTGCGCCATGTTCTGAAGTTTTTATCGGTACCATTTTTGTATTGATCAGACTTTTTGATCGCTTTTTATTCATTTTTTCATTGTATAAAAAGTGAACAAAAATACGCTATTTTGGACTTTGGATTTTTTTTGCACGTACGCCATTGGCGGTGCGATTTAATTAACTAAATATTTTTATAGTTCGGACATTTCCACACGCCGTGATACCACATATGTTTATTTTTCTTTACACCGTAATTTTTTTTTATGGGAAAAGGGGGGTGATTCAAACTTTTATTAGGGAAGGGGTTAAATGACCTATGTTAACTTTTTTTTTTTTCACTTTTTTTTTGCAGTGCTATAGCTCCCATAGGGACCTATCGCACTGCACACACTGATCTCTTATGCTGATCCCTGCAAATCTATAGCTTTGCATGGATCAGAGAGATAGGGGCTCGATTGCTCAATCAAACCCAGATCGGACGCGACGGAGCAAGGTAAGGGGGTCTCCGCTCGCGTCCTAGCTGATCGGGACATCATGATTTTATCGGGATGTCCCGATCAGCCCGACTGAGCTGCCTGGAAGAGTTTACTTTCACTTTCAGACGCGGCGGTCAACTTTGATCGCCACACCGGAGGCCAGAAGCAGCGCGGACCCGACCCCGGCAACAGGTAATTATACAACCGGGGATGGGGGCAGCAATGGGGCAGTGGCGCCGGCAATGGGTGCCGCTGCCCCTTCTCTCCCCCTGGCTATCGGCGCTATCAGGAACAGGGGAAGTTAAAGCAAGATCTGGAAGACCAAGAAAAATATCAGACAGAACAGCTCGCAGGATTGTGAGAAAAACACATTTGACTGAACAATTCTTCCAGAAAGATCTGGCAGACACTGGAGTTATGGTACACTATTCCACTATAAAGAGATACTTGTACAAATATGGTCTTCATGGAAGAGTCATCAGAAGAAAATCTCTTCTATGTCCTCACCACAAAAATCTGCATTTAAACTTTGCAAATGAACATATAGACAAGCCTGATGCATTTTGGAAACAAGTTCTGTGGACCGATGAGGTTAAAATTTAACTTTTTGGCATGAATGAGCAAAGGTACATTTGGAGAAGAAGGGGAACAGAATTTTATGAAAAGGACCTCTGTCCAACTGTTCAGCATGGGGGTGGATCAATCATGCCTTGGGGTTGTATTGCAGCCAGTGGCACAGGGAACATCTCACAAGTAGAAGGAAAAATGGATTCAATACAATTTCATCAAATTTTGGATGCAAACTTGATGCCATCTGTGAAAAAGCTGAAGTTAAAGAGAGGATGGCTTCTACAAATGGAAAATGAACCTAAACACACCTCCACGAGGGATTACATCAAGAGGCGTAAACTGAAGGTTTTGCCATGGCCTTCACAATCTCCTGACCTCAACATAATTGAAAATCTATGGATAGGCCTTAAAAAAGCAGTGTGTGACAGACAGACCAAAAATATCAAAGAACTGGAAGACTTTTGTAAGGAAGAATGGTCAAAGATACCTCAAACAAGAATTGAAAGACTCTTGGCTGGCAACGAAAAGCGTTTATAAGCTGTGATACTTGCCAAAGGGGGCAATACAAGATATTAACTCTGCAGGGTGCCCAAACTTTTGCAGACGCCATTTTTTTGTTTTCTGTTATTTTGAAAGTGTAAATGATGGAAATAAAATCGATCTTTTGTTGACATATTATAAGAATGTCTAATCTGTAATTTGATGCCTTTTGGAGATTTTTCCATCCTTCCTTGGCTTCTTTATGCACATTGTCACGATTCGGCTTACAGGTTGTGGATCCACTGTGTCAGCGAGGGATTGGCGTGGACCGTGCTGGTGGACCGGTTCTAAGAGGCTACTGGTGTTCACCAGAGCCCGCCGCAAAGTGGGATGGTCTTGCTGCGGCAGTAGCAACCAGGTCGTATCCACTAGCAACGGCTCAACCTCGCTGACTGCTGAGAAGGCGTGGGACAGAAGGACTAGGCAGAGGCAAGGTCAGACGTAGCAGAAGGTCGGGGCAGGCGGAAAGGTTCGTAGTCAAGATGGATAGCAAGAGTTCAGGTAACACAGGCTTGGACAACACTAAACGCTTTCACTGGCACAAGGCAACAAGATCCGGCAAGGGAGTGCAGGGGCAGTGAGCAGATATAGCCAGGGAGCAGGTGGAAGCCAATTAAGCTAATTGGGCCAGGCACCAATCATTGGTGCACTGGCCCTTTAAGTCTCAGAGAGCTGGCGCGCGCGCGCCCTAGAGAGCAGAGCCGCGCGCGCCAGCACATGACAGCAGGGGACCGGGACGGGTAAGTGACTTGGGATGCGATTCGCGAGCGGGCGCGTCCCGCTGTGCGAATCGCATCCCCGACGGCCATGTCAGTGCAGCGCTCCCGGTCAGCGGGACTGACCGGGGCGCTGCAGGGAGAGAGACGCCGTGAGCGCTCCGGGGAGGAGCAGGGACCCGGAGCGCTCGGCATAACAGTACCCCCCCCCCTTAGGTCTCCCCCTTTTTTTGTCCGACAACTGCTTTACCTGGGACGAGGACACCGGGAGTGAATGGAGGGTTTCCTCAAAGGCAGGCAGTACAGCAGGAGTGGGAATGGGGAGGGAGGGCAGAGGGTGAAGCTTGGCACGGGGCAGGGTGACACAAGGACGGGGGCCATGAGGAGGCACTGAGGCTTGCCTGACGGGACTGGGAGGGGGGGAGAGGCATCTCTTGTGGCAAGCAGAGTCCCAGTTCTTGATCTCCCCGGTGGTCCAGTCAAGGGTGGGAGAATGAAGCTGGAGCCATGGCAGACCGAGGAGGACCTCAGAGGTGCAGTTGGGGAGGACGAAAAATTCAATCCTTTCGTGGTGGGGTCCAATGCACATTAAGAGGGGTTTTGTGCGGTAACGCACGGTGCAATCCAATCTAACTCCGTTGACCGCGGAAATGTAGAGCGGCTTGACGAGACGGGTCACCGGGATGCACAATTTATTCACCAAAGAATCCAAAATGAAATTCCCAGAGGCACCAGAGTCCAAGCAGGCCATGGCTGAGAGGGAGGAGTTGGCTGAAGGAGAAATCCGCACGGGCACCGTGAGACGTGGAGAAGCAGACTTTGAACCAAGAGACGCCACACCCACGTGAGCTGGGTGCGTGCGTGCGTTTCCCAGACGTGGAGGACGGATAGGGCAATCCACCAAGAAATGCTCGGTACTGGCACAGTACAGACAAAGATTTTCTTCCCTACGGCGATTCCTCTCTTCCTGGGTCAGGCGAGACCGATCCACTTGCATGGCCTCCTCGGCGGGAGGCCCAGGCGTAGATTGCAAAGGATACTGTGGGAGAGGTGCCCAGAGATCTAAGTCTTTTTCCTGGCGGAGCTCCTGATGTCTCTCAGAAAAACGCATGTCAATGCGTGTGGCCAAATGGATAAGTTCTTGCAGGTTGGCAGGAATCTCTCGTGCGGCCAGCACATCCTTGATGCTACTGGATAGGCCTTTTTTAAAGGTCGCGCAGAGAGCCTCGTTATTCCATGATAATTCGGAAGCAAGAGTACGAAATTGGATGGCGTACTCGCCCACTGAAGAATTACCCTGGACCAGGTTCAGCAGGGCAGTCTCGGCAGAAGAAGCTCGGGCTGGTTCCTCGAAGACACTACGGACTTCAGCGAAGAAGGACAGGACTGTGGCTGTGGCAGGATCATTGCGGTCCCAGAGCGGTGTGGCCCAAGACAAGGCCTTTCCTGAAAGAAGGCTCACTACGAACGCCACCTTAGACCGTTCTGTAGGAAACAAGTCCGACAACATCTCCATATGCAGGGAACATTGAGACAAAAATCCACGGCAGAGTCTAGAGTCCCCATCAAATTTGTCCGGCAGGGACAAGCGGAGGCTAGGAGCGGCCACTCGCTGCGGAGGAGGTGCAGGAGCTGGCGGAGGAGATGGTTGCTGCTGTAGCAGAGGCAGAAGTTGCTGTAACATGGCGGTCAACTGCGACAGCTGCTGTCCTTGTTGGGCAATCTGCTGCGATTGCTGAGCGACCACCGTGGGAAGGTCAGCGAGACTTGGCAGCGGCACCTCAGCGGGATCCATGGCCGGATCTACTGTCACGATTCGGCTTACAGGTTGTGGATCCACTGTGTCAGCGAGGGATTGGCGTGGACCGTGCTGGTGGACCGGTTCTAAGAGGCTACTGGTGTTCACCAGAGCCCGCCGCAAAGCGGGATGGTCTTGCTGCGGCAGTAGCAACCAGGTCGTATCCACTAGCAACGGCTCAACCTCGCTGACTGCTGAGAAGGCGTGGGACAGAAGGACTAGGCAGAGGCAAGGTCAGACGTAGCAGAAGGTCGGGGCAGGCGGCAAGGTTCGTAGTCAAGATGGATAGCAAGAGTTCAGGTAACACAGGCTTGGACAACACTAAACGCTTTCACTGGCACAAGGCAACAAGATCCGGCAAGGGAGTGCAGGGGCAGTGAGCAGAAATAGCCAGGGAGCAGGTGGAAGCCAATTAAGCTAATTGGGCCAGGCACCAAATATTGGTGCACTGGCCCTTTAAGTCTCAGAGAGCTGGCGCGCGCGCACCCTAGAGAGCGGAGCCGTGCGCGCCAGCACATGACAGCAGGGAACCGGGACGGGTAAGTGACTTGGGATGCGATTTGCGAGCGGGCGCGTCCCGCTGTGCGAATCGCATCCCCGACGGCCATGTCAGTGCAGCGCTCCCGGTCAGCGGGACTGACCGGGGCGCTGCAGGGAGAGAGACGCCGTGAGCGCTCCGGGGAGGAGCAGGGACCCGGAGCGCTCGGCGTAACACACATTAATATCATTTTTTACCTGGGATGCCCAAACTTTTGATCCCCACTGTACAAGGTGCCCTGATTTCATCTAGTCCTCTTTAAATGGCCAAGATTAGATTCATTTCCAGTCATGGCCGTTGCTGCAAGTATCAGCTGTATTATAGAAGACACTGTGCTGCAACAGCTAGGATAGGTGATAACTAGAGATGAGTGAATAAAAAAAAAAATCCATTCGGCCAATTCGCCAAATTTTCCGATTTATTTTTATAATAATTAAAAATTTTCCTTCTAAATTTATTTGCGGTGAATCGCTATTAAAAACAGCCTTTTCTGGCCTACAGAGAGGCTCAATAGCGGTGTAGATTACTTTGCCTTGCCCTAACATGCATAGGGAGTGAGCTGTGTTACTGTTAATTATACTGTTATTCAGTATGACATGCAGATTACAGGCATCGCTAGTACAATCACTGTTGCAGAGCATCTGGATGTGGCAGCAGGGACACCATATGGCGTCAAAATTGAAGAGAATAAATAGATTTTTTTATGTAATTTTTATTTTATTTGAATTTGTCTAAATTTTTTGAGTTCCCATTCTGGTGAGCATCGAGCTGGCGGTCCACCATGAGGCGAGCTACCACCTGTTCCAGCCTGTGCATCTCAGCACCCCCGCCCCCCCCCCCCCACTGTCTTACTCTTTGTGGAACTACAAATGCTTCATTTAATCAGTTATGGTTCATTGTTATCGCTCCAACTTGTTTCATTGGATTCTTGTGGTAATTCCACAATTATGACCATGACCATCGATGACCATAGGGCCTCAGTCTTGAAAAGATTACATTGATTTTCAAAATTGATTTTGAAATTGAAATTTAAGACTATGAAGTTGAAATTTAATATTACACTCCCAAGTTTTAATGTCCCGGGCCCCGGCGTTTACTTTAAATAAATATTGTGGTTTCAAAAGACCAAATCTAAAGCGGCAACATGAGGAGAACATAAAGTGGCTGAACGGCATACCCAGGAGTTGGCGGCAGCATATAGTGGCTAAATGACACAGCCTGGAGTTTGCTGCAGCATGAGGAGAACATATAGTAGCTGAATGACACAGCCTGGAGGTGGCAGAAGCATGAGGAGACCATATAGTAACTGATAGACACAGCGTAGAGGTGGCAGCAGCATGAGAAGACCACATATAGTGGCTGAATGGCACAGCCTGGAGTTGGTGGCAGCATATAGTGGCTGAATGAAACAGCCTGGAGTTTGGGGCAGCATGAGGAGACCATATAGTGGCTTAATGACACTGCCTGGAGGTGGCGGCAGCATGAGGTGAACATATAGTGGCTGAATGACACAGCGTGGAGGAGATGACAGCATGAGGAGAATATATAGTGGCTGAATGACACAGCGTTGAGGTGGCGGCAGCATGAGGAGAACATATAGTGGCTGAATGGCACAGCCTGGAGTTGGCGGCAGTATATTGTGGCTGAATGACACAGCCTGGAGTTTGTGGCAGCATAAGGAGAACATATAGTGGCTGAATGACACAGCCTGGAGGTGGCAGAAGTATGAGGAGACCATACAGTGGCTGAATGACACAGCCTGGAGGTGGTGGCAGTATATAGTGGCTGAATGACACAGCCTGGAGTTTGTGGCAGCATAAGGAGAACATATAGTGGCTGAATGGCACAGCCTTGATTTGGCGACAGATAAGGAGACCATATAGTGGCTGAATGACACAGCCTGGAGGTGGCGGCAGCATGAGGAGACCACAGATAGGCTGAATGACACAGCCTGGAGGTGGCAGAAGCATGAGGAGACCACATAGTGGCTGAATGGCACAGCCTGGAGATGGCGGCAGCATGAGCTGAACATATAGTGGCTGAATGACACAGCGTGGAGGAGATGACAGCATGAGGAGAATATATAGTGGCTGAATGACACAGCGTTGAGGTGGCGGCAGCATGAGGAGAACATATAGTGGCTGAATGGCACAGCCTGGAGTTGGCGGCAGTATATTGTGGCTGAATGACACAGCCTGGAGTTTGTGGCAGCATAAGGAGAACATATAGTGGCTGAATGACACAGCCTGTAGGTGGCAGAAGTATGAGGAGACCATACAGTGGCTGAATGACACAGCCTGGAGGTGGTGGCAGTATATAGTGGCTGAATGACACAGCCTGGAGTTTTTGGCAGCATAAGGAGAACATATAGTGGCTGAATGGCACAGCCTTGATTTGGCGGCAGATAAGGAGACCATATAGTGGCTGAATGACACAGCCTGGAAATGGCGGCAGCATGAGGAGACCACAGATAGGCTGAATGACACAGCCTGGAGGTGGCAGAAGCATGAGGAGACCACATAGTGGCTGAATGGCACAGCCTGGAGATGGCGGAAGCATGAGTAGAACATACAGTGGCTGAATGGCACAGTCTGGAGTTGGCGGCAGATAAGGAGACGATATAGTGGCTAAATGGCACAGCCAGGAGGTGGCAGAAGCAAGAGGAGACCACATAATGGCTCAATGACACAGCCTGGAGGTGGCAGAAGCATGAAGAGAGCATATAGTGGCTGAATGACACAGCGTGGAAGTGGCGGCAGCATGAGGAGAACATATAGGGGCTAGGTGACACAGCCTGGAGGTTGCAGAAGCATGGGCAGACCATATAGTGGCTGAATGACACAGCGTGGAGGTGGCGGCAGCATGAGAAGAACATATAGTGGCTGAGTGACACAGCCTGGAGGTGGCAGAAGCATGAGGAGACCATATAGTGGCTGAATGACACCATGGAGGTGGCGGCAGCATGAGAAGACCACATATAGTGGCTGAATGGCACAGCCTGGAGTTGGTGGCAGCATATAGTGGCTGAATGAAACAGCCTGGAGTGTAGGGCAGCATGAGGAGACCATATAGTGGCTTAATGACACAGCTTGGAGGTGGCGGCAGCATTAGGAGAACATATAGGGGCTAGGTGACACAGCCTGGAGGTTGCAGAAGCATGAGCAGACCATATAGTGGCTGAATGACACCAGCGTGGAGGTGGCGGCAGCATGAGAAGAACATATAGTGGCTGAGTGACACAGCCTGGAGGTGGCAGAAGCATGAGGAGACCATATAGTGGCTGAATGGCACAGCCTGGAGTTGGTGGCAGCATATAGTGGCTGAATGAAACAGCCTGGAGTGTGGGGCAGCATGAGGAGACCATATAGTGGCTTAATGACACAGCCTGGAGGTGGCGGCAGCATTAGGAGAACATATAGAGGCTGAATGACACAGTGTGGAGGAGGCGAAAGCATGAGGAGAATATATAGTGGCTGAATTACACAGTGTTGAGGTGGCGGGAGCATGAGGAGAACATATAGTGGCTGAATGGCACGACCTGGAGTTGGCGGCAGTATATTGTGGTTGAATGACACAGCCTGGAGTTTGTGGCAGCATAAGGAGAACATATAGTGGCTGAATGACACAGCCTGGAGGTGGCAGAAGTATGAGGAGACCATACAGTGGCTGAATGACACAGCGTGGAGGTGGTGGCAGCATGAGGAGAACATATAGTGGCTAAATGGTACAGCCTGGAGTTGGCTACAGATGAGGAGACCATATAGTGGCTGAATGACACAGGCTAGGGGTGGCAGAAGCATGAGGAGACCACATAGTGGCTGAATAGCACAGTCTGGAGTTGGCGGCAGCATGAGTAGAACATATAGTGGCTGAATGGCACAGTCTGGATTTGGCGGCAGATAAGGAGACCATATAGTGGCTGAATGACACAACCTGGAGGTGGCGGCAGCATGAGGAGACCACAGATAGGCTGAATGACACAGCCTGGAGGTGGCAGAAGCATGAGGAGACCACATAGTGGCTGAATGGCACAGCCTGGAGTTGGCGGCAGATAAGGAGACCATATAGTGGCTAAATTGCACAGCCTGGAGGTGGCAGAAGCAAGAGGAGACCACATAATGGCTAAATGACAAAGCCTGGAGGTGGCAGAAGCATGAAGAGACCATATAGTGGCTTAATGACACAGCGTGGAGGTGGCGGCAGCATGAGAAGAACATATAGTGGCTGAGTGACACAGCCTGGAGGTGGCGGCAGCATGAGAAGAACATATAGTGGCTGAACAGCACAGCCTGGAGTTGGCGGCAGATGAGGAGACCATATAGTGGCTGAATGCCACAGCCTGGAGTTGACGGCAGCATGAGTAGAATATATAGTCACTGAATGGCACAGTGTGGAGGTGGCGAAAGCATGAGGAGACCATATGGTGGCAGAATGAGACAGCCTGGAGGTGGCAGCAGCAGTATCAGGAGTCCTGAAAGTGACCTGTGACAGAGTGGTGCGGTGGGTGGCAATACCATTACCCAGTGACAAAGGTGGGTGAAAAAAGGTTTGATGAGGAGGAATGTTTATAACTGGGGAGCAGTGCCTTAAATCTTTTTAGCACTATACATATTTGTGTTGGTGTGGCACCATGGTCAATCTACTCTGATGCATCAGGCATTGGTGGGTTGAAATCCTGGCTGATCCATGCCTGATTCATCTTCACAAAAGTCAGTCTCTCCACATTTTTCGTGAAAAGACGAGTTCTCCTTGGGGTGACTATGGTGGCCCCCACCGCACTAAACACCCGCTCTGATGGCACTCTACTGGCCGGGCAGGACAGCTTTTCCGAGGCAAACTCTGCTAGTTGCAGCCACAAATCAAGTTTGGCTGCCCAGAAGTCCAGTGGATCTTCAAGGTTTGTTGGCATGGGCATGTCAAGATACGCCATCAACTGCTGGTTCAGGTTCTGCTCCAGGTGTACCTGCTGCTGATGAGTTGCTTCACTATGGGGGTGAAGAAACCTACTCATGAGCGACTGTAAACTCATGGCAGTGGAAGGTGAGCACAGAGGGCCCCCCGAGTCACACCTGCGAGAGGATGGACAATGGCGTAAGATGTTTCTGTAGTAGGTCAGTTTGTCCTTCCTCTCAGTGGGTTTAAAAAAGGCCCCCATTTTGTGCCGGTAGCGAGGGTCCAATAAGGTGGAGAGCCAGAAGTCATCCTGCTGCCGAATGGTGACAATTCAGCAATCACTACGCAAGCAAGTGAGCATGCATTGAGACATTTGTGCAAGTGACTCGGAGGGACTCCCTGCCTCCATCTCCACTGCATACTGCCATGGTGTGTCTGTTTCCTCTGTCTCACCTTCCTCATCACCCTCTAGCTCCTCTGGCTGCTCCTGCTCTTCCTCTCCTGTCAGATGACTAGAAAACCTAAACTGTCCTCCTCCTCCAGTACAGCCCACACAGGGCTCATGTGACCGTGAGCTGTAGGTGCCACGTCTCCATTGCCCTGACCAGCCATCGTTTCCAAGACGTGTCGTTTCCAACACGTGTTGTAGGAAATGAAGCAGTGGAATGACGTCATTCATCCTGTAAACCTGGTGACTGACTAATAATGTGGTTTTCTCAAAGGGCCTGAGCAAATGATAGGTGTCACGTATGAGATGCCACTGGTTGACATTGAAGTTACACAGGGGAGTACCCCTATACGCTTGGATCATCAAGAAATCAGTGATGGCTTTTCTCTGTTCGTATAGTCGGTCCAACATATGGAGGGTGGAATTGCAATGTGTGGCAACGTCGCAAATCAGACTATGTTGGGGGATACCGTTCTGATGCTGCAGCTCAAGGAGGTTGTGATTTGCGGTGCATGAGTGGCTGAAGTGAATGAAAAGTTTCCTTCCCATTGTTAGGATGTCTTGCAAATGGTGGGAAACACTTCAGGAACCGCTTGACAACCAGATTGAACACGTGTGCCATGCAGGGCGCAGGGCTCAACCTTCCTTGTCGCAGTGCAGACAAGATGTTCTTCCCGTTGTCAGTCCCCATGGTACCCATTTCCAGTTTTCCTGGAGTAAGCCATGCTCCGATTTCTTTATGAATGACTTTTAATAAGGAAAACCATGTGAAGAACAGCGTGACACCGCCGTGCCCTGCACACATGGTATGCTGAAGGGCCACTGAGACTTGTCTGGGCAGTGGAGGCTGAGGACACGGTGGAGGATGAGGAGAGGTGAAGTTGCACACTGTCACAGGACCAATGGCCTGAGATTGTGGAGGAGGGAGCGGTGTGACCTGTCCAAGTTGGTGTTGTGGCTGTGCAGGAACCACATTCACCCAGTGAGCCGTAAAGGATATCTATTGCCCCTGACCATAGTTACAGCTCCAGACATCGGCACTGCCGTGCACTTTGGTACACACCAACAGGCTCAAGGACTGGCCCACCTTCTCTTCCACAAAATAGGCCCTTGACAGATTAACAGGTAAAAAATAGTACACTACTTAGATGTAAGTATGTACTTATGAGTGAAGAAAAATGAGCTACAGTACGCTTAAAATTTTTTTTGAGTTAAACACCAGCCGGTGATTACGTTTGCCTGGACTTTCACAGTATCTAGGCCCTTGACAGATTAACAGGTACAAAATAACAAAATTGTACACCACTTAGATGTAGGTATGTGGTATGCACTTATGAGGGGAGGACAATGCGCTACAGTATGCTTAAAAAAGTATTAGAGTAAAACACCAGCCGGTGATTACTTTTGCCTGGACTTTCACAGTATCTAGGCCCTTGACAGATTAACATGTACAAAATAACAAAATGGTACACCACTTAGATGTAGGTATGTGGTATGCACTTATGAGGGGAGGACAATGCGCTACAGTATGCTTAAAAAAGTATTGGAGTAAAACACCAGCCGGTGATTACTTTTGCCTGGACTTTCACAGTATCTAGGCCCTTGACAGATTAAGGGGTACAAAATAGTACACTACTTAGATGTAGGTATGTATAATGCACTTACGAGGGGAGGACAATGCGCTACAGTACGCTTAAAAAACATATTTTTGCACAACACCAGCAGTACACAACAGTGCTATGTACTAAACCCAAAATTGCACTCTCTCAAAGACTATTAGGAATGGACTGCTGGATACGTATTATACCGTCTACAGATTAGTATAACCAGCAGACCATTTGTCGTGGAACAAAGACACAGAGTTGTGCTAAAAACGTATTCCTCCCTCCTCTGCTAAGGTTTCTCCAGCTGAACCAGCTTGTTCAAACGTATGAGGCAACACACAGCTCTCTGCCCCTCTCTGTAATACAATGCTGTAGAAAATGACTGTGAGGTTAATTGCTGCAGTAAAAATTATTTTCTGTGAAAAACGCACTGCTCTCTGTCCACCAGAATGCTGACATGACTAGGAGGTGAAAAGCTGCTGGAAAAAAGCTTTTCTGTGTAACACACAAAGCGCTGTCTGTCCTATCTCTCTGCAGTGAAAGGATGAAGTGACTAGCCGGAATATGGCTGCAGATTATATAAGGCTGTGACAGGGGTGACTGGCTGCTGATAGGCTGCATCCTGCATGTGATTCAGCGTCATCCCGCCTACCCTTCTTCCCACCTTCCCAGGATCCCTGGCCCCATGTCTTCACATGTGGATCCACCATTTTAGATGCCCTGGAACCTGGACCACACTAAATGGAGTTTAATTAAGCGATTTGCGCAATAAAATCGCAGTGATATTCGCATTCATTGCAAATCAAATTTTTCATGAAATTCGTAATGAATTCTGATTCCTCATATTCGATTTACTCATCTCTAGTAATAACTATCAAGATACCATAGCAATGGTAGCATTTAAGCAGTTAGACAGAGAGAGGGTGGGGGGCTAACCATTTGGCACCCTTACAATGCAATAATAGGTTGCACATAGGTCATCAGGCCAGCTCGGGCCTAATCCTGGCACATAGTCCAGATGTATTGCAGTGTAATATGCAAAGTTAAAACAGTGTCTGGAGGTCTCTTACCTGGATCGTCGCTCCTGCCTGTCATAGAGCCGGGCTGAGCCAGACTCTTTGTCAGTTGAGCGCTGATCTTGCATAGCATTGTACAGTGAATGCAATCCAACAATTGCATATAATAACCCTCTAAAAAAGGTCTAATCAAAATTAATATGGCACTAGAAATGAGCCTTCATAAAGCCTCAAATACTTTTTTCGTTTAAAAAAGTTTGCCTTTTTTTAAATGGCACAGTAATAGAAAAACTATATTAATCAGGTATTGTTTTATTTTTACTGACCCACAGTATGAAGATAATGTATTATTTTCTAACCGTAAAGTGCACTGCGTAAAAATAAACCCACCAAAAGTTGAAAAATTCATGAATTTAATTTTTTTTTTATTTGCCTAACATTTTATGGTAAAATGAAAGGTGTCATTACAAAGTACAATTCGTCATGATATTTTAAATTATGTCTCTTAAAGGGGTACTTCGGCGCTAAGACTTCTTTTAGGCAATTGCCAGTAATCAGACCCGGAGTGAACATGCTCCGGGAACTGATTGTAATGGGGTGCTGCGTGCAAGATCATGGGTGTCCCCAGCGGCGGGACCCCCGCGATCAGGCATCTTATCCCCTATCCTTTGGATAGGGGATAAGTTGTCTTAGTGCCTGGGTAACCCTTTAAAAGGCAAGGATGAAGAAAACATCGAAAAAATTTTGTTATGACCACATGGGCTGTATCCTTAAGAAGTTAAACAAACAAACCAACATTAAAAGTTCAAGATAATGCGTTATTTAACCCCTTAAGGACAATGGACGTACTCCTACGCCCCCGTTTCCAAGTCCTTAAGGACCGAGGACGTAGGAGTACGTCCTGTCCATTCCCAGCCCCCCGCCGCTAGCCGGAGGGGAGCCGGTGCCCGATGCCTGCTGAAATCGTTCAGCAGGCATCGCGGCATATCGCCCAGGGGGGTCATTATGCCCCCCCATGTCGGCGATGGCCGCAGATCGCTGGACAATTCAGTCCAGCGATCTGCAGCGATTCCGGGTCAATCGGGTCTCCAGTGACCCGGTGACCCAGAATTACTGGCTGATCGGGGCCAGCCAGAGCCTGCAGGGGTGAGGTGGCACTGGTGCCACCTCACGATCGCCCTGATTCGTCGGCCGGATTCCCGGTCAACCAATCAGGGCGCCTGCTGCGGGTGTCACTCCCGCAACCCGCTCCGCCCCTCTTCCGGAGGGCGTGAGCGGGTGCGGGACGTGCACCCCGGGTGCTGGGGACCCCGATCCCCGGCGTCAGTGTTGGGATCGGGGCCCCAGGAGCGGCGGCGGCGGGACTGACCTGCGCGGCGTCGATCAGCAGCAGGAGGTGAGTGATAGCCTCCTGCTGTTGCTTAGCAACAGCTCCCTGCATGCAAAAAGGGCATGCTGGGAGCTGTAGTTATGCAACAGGAGGAGGCAGACCACCACAACTCCCAGCATTCCCTTATGGGCATGCTGGGACTTATGGTTTTGCAACAGCTGGAGGCACATTCTTTCTATGGAAAAGTGTACCTTCAGCTGTTGTATAACTACAACTCCCAGCTTGCACAATCAGCTAAAGTGCATGCTGGGAGTTGTAGTGGTGCATCTGGTGGTTGCATAACTACAACTCCCAGCATGCCCGTTGGCTGTCGGTGACTGCTGAGAGTTGTAGTTTTGCAACAGCTGAAGGCACACTGAGTTAAGTAGCAAACCAGTGTGTCTCCAGCTGTTGCATAACTACAATCCCCAGCATCCCCAGCCAAAGTAGTATGCCTCCCGCTGTTGCATAACTACAACACCCAGCATGCCCTTCCGCTGTCCGTACATGCTGGGGGTTGTAGCTTTTGCAACAGCTGAAGGCACACTGGTTGCAAAACACTGAGTTTGTTACCAAACTCGGTGTTTCACAACCAGTGTGCCACCAGCTGTTGCAAAACTACAACTCCCAGCATGCACTGATAGACCGTACATGCTGGGAGTTGTAGTTTTGCAACAGCTGGATGTTTCTCCCCCCCCCCCCCCCCCCAATGTGAACGTACAGGGTACACTCACATGGGCGGAGGATTACAGTAAGTATCCGGCTGCAAGTTTGAGCTGCGGCAAACTTTCTGCTGCAGCTCAAACTGCCAGCGAGAAACTACTGTGAACCCTCCGCCTGTGCGACTCTACCCTAAAAACACTACACTACCACAAAATAAAATAAAAAGTAAAAAACACTACATATACACATTCCCCTACACAGCCCCCCTCCCCAATAAAAATGAAAAACGTCTGGTACGCCACTGTTTCCAAAACGGAGCCTCCAGCTGTTGCAAAACTACAACTCCCAGCATGCACTTATAGACCCTACATGCTGGGAGTTGTAGTTTTGCAAAAGCTGGATGTTCCCCCCTCCCCAATGTGAATGTACAGGGTACACTCACATGGGCGGAGGATTACAGTAAGTATCCGGCTGCAAGTTTGAGCTGCTGCGAATTTCCAAAACGGAGCCTCCAGCTGTTGCAAAACAACTACTCCCAGTATTACCAGACAGCCACTGACTGTCCAGGCATGCTGGGACTTTTACAACAGCTTGAGGCACCCTGTTTGGGAATCACTGGCGTAGAATACCCCTATGTCCACCCCTATGCAAGTCCCTATTTAGGCCTCAAATGCGCATGGCGCTCTCACTTTGGAGCCCTGTCGTATTTCAAGGCAACAGTTTAGGGTCACATATGGGGTATCGCCGTACTCGGGAGAAATTGTGTTACAAATTTTGGGGGGTATTTTCTGCTATTACCCTTTTTAAAAATGTAAAATTTTTGGGAAACCAAGCATTTTAGGTGAATTATTTTTTTTTTTTTACATATGCAAAAGTTGTGAATCACCTGTGGGGTATTAAGGTTCACATTACCCCTTGTTACGTTCCGTGAGGGGTCTAGTTTCCAAAATTGTATGCCATGTGGTTTTTTTTTTTGCTGTCCTGGCACCATAGGAGCTTCCTAAATGCGGCATGCCCCCAGAGCAAAATTTGCTTTCAAAAAGCCAAATGTGACTCCTCCTCTTCTGAGACCTGTAGTGCGCCAGCAGAGCCCTTCTCACCCCCATATGGGGTGTTTTCTGAATCGGGAGAAATTGGGCTTCAAATTTTGGGGGGTATTTTCTGCTATTATCCTTTTTAAAAATGTTAATTTTTTGGGAAACCAAGCATTTTAGGTAAAAAAAAATTATTTTTTTTACATATGCAAAAGTCGTGAAACACCTGTAGGGTATTAAGGTTCACTTTACCCCTTGTTACGTTCACCGAGGGGTCTAGTTTCCAAAATGGTATGCCATGTGTTTTTTTTTTTTGCTGTTCTGGCACCATAGGGGCTTCCTAAATGCTGCATGCCCCCAGAGCAAAATTTGCTTTCAAAAAGCCAAATGTGACTCCTTCTCTTCTGAGACCTGTAGTGCGCCAGCAGAGCACTTTTCACCCCATATGGGGTGTTTTCTGAATCGAGAGAAATTGGACTTCAAATTTTGGGGGGTATTTTCTGCTATTATCCTTTTTAAAAATGTAAATTTTTTGGGAAACCAAGCATTTTAGGTAAAACATTTTTTTTTTTTTTTTACATATGCAAAAGTCGTGAATCACCTGTGGGGTATTAAGGTTCACTTACCCCTTGTTACGTTCCCCGAGGGGTCTAGTTTCCAAAATGGTATGCCATGTGTTTTTTTTTTGCTGTCCTGGAACCATAGGGGCTTCCTAAAGGTGACATGCCCCCCAAAAACCATTTGTCGCTCCTTCCCTTCTGAGCCCTCTACTGCGCCCGCCGAACAATTAACATAGACATATGAGGCATGTCCTTACTCGAGAGAAATTGGGTTTCAAATACAAGTAAAAATTTTCTCCTTTCTACCAATTGCAAAAATTCAAAAATTGGGTCTACAAGAACATGCAAGTGTAAAAAATGAAGATTGTGAATTTTCTCCTTCACTTTGCTGCTATTCCTGTGAAACACCTAAAGGAGAAGGAAAGTGGAATCCCGGTTCCACAAAGAAGCGGTGCTTGGTAGCGCTCGTTTCCAGCGAGAGATGAAAAATTGTAATCCACGAACTCGGGTATGGCATAAAGAAAAGAGTCTATTCGCACATGCAATAACAAGGGGATAACGCGTTTCGAGGGGCGGAGACCCCCTCTTCGTCAGATCCAATCATATGTTGGGATAGGTTCCCGTCCCATTTATACAGAATAAAGCCCGCAAAAAAATACACACTAGCGAATCAAATTGCGCTAAACAATATACATCCTATTTAAATGTACATATCAATATCAATAATATATATAAACATTAAAAAGATTAAAAGAATTCCTGCTGGGAAAAGAAGAAGGGGAACAAAGTTCAGAGAGAACTATAATGATAGTATGCTCACTCATAGATTCTAGGTTGAGGGTTCGGGTGGCTCCCTTGTTTGGGCCGCCAATAGTTTTAATAAAGCTCAGTGGTCCAGTACCGTAATTCCTGGCGAGATGGAAAAACACACAGCAGAGAAGGAACTGGCCACACAGGAGATGGGAGACCTGTTCTCCCGGCCGAGAATTCCTCCGGGTAGACGTCGGATCACCGCATCAGCGGAACTCCACGAGACACACTGCACCTGACATTCTCTGGGTTGGAAGGCACGGAGGATCGGGGGAATCGCAGACTCGAAAGCAGTGGCTCAGCTACACGGAGTAGGCAGTGAGTGGGATTTACTGTGTCTTGCTATCGCATCCATCGTATCCATTGCGAAATGCAGTGCACATCCTTAAAAGGTCTTTTTGAGTAATATAACCATACTGGTGAATTTCTTTGGATATTAGTCATCTACTGGTTCTTCTTGGGCCATGAGGTATTCATTATTTGTGATGATTCACACACCTGGATGTTAGGTTTCACTGGACATAGTCAAATTGATTCAATGTATAAGTTCTACTGCCTCATTAAGACCATACGGTTGAAGTGATTCCAACCTATATATCCAGAACATTTCCCTCTTTGCTAGGGCATCTGAATGATTGGTGATATGGTTGGGAATGTGATCACTTGGAATAATGGAGAATTAATTTGCAACACCTTTGTGTTTTAAAGTGATGTGCCACTTTAAAACACAAAGGTGTTGCAAATTCATTCTCCATTATTACAACTGATCACATTCCCAACCATATCACCAATCGTTCAGAAGCCCTAGCAAAGAGGGAAATGTTCTGGATATATAGGTTGGAATCACTTCAACCGTATGGTCTTACTGAGGCAGTAGAACTTATACATTGAATCAATTTGACTATGTCCAGTGAAACCTAACATCCAAGTGTGTGAATCATCACAAATAATGAATACCTCAGGGCCCAAGAAGAACCAGTAGATGACTAATATCCAAAGAAATTCACCAGTATGGTTATATTACTCAAAAAGACCTTTTAAGGATGTGCACTGCATTTCGCAATGGATACGATGGATGCGATAGCAAGACACAGTAAATCCCACTCACTGCCTACTCCGTGTAGCTGAGCCACTGCTTTCGAGTCTGCGATTACTCCGATCCTCCGTGCCTTCCAACCCGGAGAATGTCAGGTGCAGTGTGTCTCGTGGAGTTCCGCTGATGCGGTGATCATTATAGTTTCTCTGAACTTTGTTCCCCTTCTTCTTTTTCCAGCAGGAATTTTTTTAATCTTTTTAATGTTTATATATATTATTGATATTAATATGTACATTTAAATAGGATGTATATTGTTTAGCACAATTTGATTCGCTAGTGTGTATTTTTTCGCGGGCTTTATTCGGTATAAATGGGACGGGAACCTATCCCAACATATGATTGGATCTGACGAAGAGGGGGTCTCCGCCCCTCGAAACGCGTTATCCCCTTGTTATTGCATGTGCGAATAAAGACTCTTTTCTTTATGCCATACCCGAGTTCGTGGATTACAATTTTTCATCTCTCGCTGGAAACGAGCGCTACCAAGCACGGGACGGGAACCTATCCCAACATATGATTGGATCTGACGAAGAGGGGGTCTCCGCCCCTCGAAACGCGTTATCCCCTTGTTATTGCATGTGCGAATAAAGACTCTTTTCTTTATGCCATACCCGAGTTCGTGGATTACAATTTTTCATCTCTCGCTGGAAACGAGCGCTACCAAGCACCCCTTCTTTGTGTAACCGGGATTCCACTTTCCTTCTCCTTATACCAGACGTCCAGGACCAGTTCCCGAGACGAACGGGTGCCCAGCAGCTCTTCCACCACTACCTCCCAGGGATCTGGGGAATAAGCCTTCTACGATGTTGTGTCTGTAACACAACACCCCCAGGTGAGCGCACCAGTCTCTGTTCACCTTTGTATCTCCCATACATACAGAATCATGGCACATTAGTGCGCTCTCTTTTCTGTTTCTTTTTTTGCATATACTCGAGTCTGTGAAACACCTAAAGGGTTAATACACTTATTGAATGTCATTTTGAATACTTTGGGGTTTGTAGTTTTTATAATGGGGTCATTTATGGGGAATTTCTAATATGAAGACCCTTTAAATCCACTTCAAACCTGAACTGGTCCATGAAAAATAGCGAGTTTGAAAATTTTGTGAAAAATTTCCAAATTGCTGCTGAACTTTGAAGCCCTCTGGTGTCTTCCAAAAGTAAAAACTCATAAATTTTATGATGCAAACATAAAGTAGACATATTGTATATGTGAACCCAAAAATGTTTTATTTTGAATATCCATTTTCCTTACAAGCAGAGAGCTTCAAAGTTAGAAAAATGCTAAATTTTCATTTTTTTCATCAAATTTGGGGATTTTTCACCAAGAAAGGATGCAAGTTACCATAAAATTTTACCACTAAGTTAAAGTAGAATATGTCACGAAAAAACAATCTCAGAATCAGAATGATAACTAAAAGCATTCCAGAGTTATTAATGTTTAAAGTGACAGTGGTCAGAATTGCAAAAAACGCTCTGGTCCTTAAGGTGTAAAATGGCCTGGTCCTTAAGGGGTTAAAGTAAGTCCTAAGTGTTCATGGAGCTGCCGCTCCCATGGGCACACTGGACTCTACCACAGTAATTTCTTCTTAAAAATAGCCCATCATTCATCTCCAGACAATGTAGGGGTTAGACATATTAAGGATTTCAATAGGAAAACAAATATTGCCATACATAGCTACATGGCACATACAGTATAGTGTTCTACACTTTGCTCAACATTTGGAAACATTTGCCACTCAAAAGCTGGTAATGAGTTAGTTAATAGAGAAATCATACATTTAAGAAGAAATACAATAAAACTATTTTCTTTCACTTAAAATGACCAGAAGCCCAATTTGAAAGAAGAATGTATTCCCAGTAGTGTACTCATGCATCTAATTAACACATTTTAATGAGATCACAGATAGGTCTACAAACAATATCCAGCCAGGCATTGTATCAAAGTGTCTATTCTTTCAGTATGTTCATTATGTGACATAAATAAGTAAAACCCCAGATGTCAAATACAGAGATGGATGACACAAATATTTATTGACTTTTCTGTTTGCTGTAGTACTTGACAGTCTGAGATTACTCTTCTCTATATCTTTGTTCAACTGGCTTCAACATTTGCAGATCTAGGAATGTGAACACGTCATCTGTCTAAAGGCCCTTTTACACAGGCTGATTATGGGGCAAATAAATGTCTCTAGGAACACTTATTCCTAATTTTCTGCTGCTGTAAAAGAGCCAAGTGATCAGCCCCATGAGGATGATGCTATTTGCCCCATGACAGAGGAAAAATGTCTTCTTGACTCCAATGTGGCAATCAGAATAAACAGCTGGATCAACGATCTATCCACATAAGTCTAGTATCAATAACCTTTCATATTATTAATATTATTATTTAAATGATGCATTTGAATGGTTGATCCTGGTACAGATTTGACATCAGGGTCAACAACCTTTAAACTATATTACTGTATGTAATTTACACTTACAGTATTGGTTCCCAAGTTTCCTAAAAAAGGATTGATTTTGAAAGGGATTAAAGGCCATCAACATCTCATCCGACACCTAGCTGATCAACTATTTGCCAGAGCAATGGTGCCTACATACACAGTAAACAAAGGTGAAAGCAGAAGACTCTTTTCATTTTGCATTGGCCATGCTGGGTTACTGCACCTCAGCTCTCACCTTCAATGAGTGTCGAACCCACACGGATCAGATATTGATGGCCTATCCTGAAGATTAAAATTGGAAGGTCCTGGAAAATCCCTTTTAAACTTGGTCATAGAAGAAATAGGATAGGCAACAAGAACTGCCACTTTTCCAGCAGGAATGTGTAAAGACAAGCAGTCAGCAAATCTTGTCCAACATGTACAATCATAGAATCTTTTAGCCTCCCCTACACCAAGCCTCTTTGATATAGGAACATGAGTAGAAAGTAAAAAAAATTGCAGTTATATTTTTTAGGAACAAAAAACAATGTCCAGCGCTACTCCCGTTAAAACAATGCTGTTTTTATTTCATAATAAACCACAGGTACATAGACAAAATGGACACAGGTGATGCGTTTTGGCCTGTAAATGGGAGGTGAGCTGAATACCGACACACAGCTTCTATAGTTTTATTTTTTATAGGATTCCTATGAGAAAAAAAACAATCTCTTCTTTCTGCTGTCTGTTTTCTTTCTGTTTCTTTTTGGTGGTGAGAAATGTAAATTTTTTCCTTATGAGAGACATTTACTAGCACATTTTATTGCAGATGAGTACTATTATGAAATTCTGTATGAGATGACACCCGAACGTATCTTTGTACAAAAACAGTGGCAAGACGTGTTCATTATGTACAAGATGCATAAATTGCTTCATGTTCTCGATCTCTGACCAAACCCATCACGACAAATGCTGACATTGGTAGTATTTCCATCTTTCTGGTTTCTTCTTTTAACTTCCCACTCTTTACCCAGCGGACATTGTCAGGAGTGTGGCAGATTTAGGTTATTTAATGTAGAGAGGAAGTGAATTCTAATCAGTTCTATGGAAACGTTTTTTTTTTTTTTTACTTCATGCAACATTTGAAGTCTTGTTCTGCAAGATTAGATGTGAGGAATAATTACAAAATGTGGAAAGAGAAGTGAGTGCTGCACAAAGAAGAATTAGAGGAAAGTTTTGGTGGTAACTGTAAAGAACTACAAGAACCAGGGATAATGACCAGAATTCACAAATGTACAAACAGCAAAAAGAAGACAAAAATATGTGTCTGCACTCACCATAATGTTGCAAATATTGTCGGATTGTATAGCGGCATGTCCATACGTAAAGTGAACTTCACCAGGTGTAGGGAGGGAAAGTGGCTCCAAGCCGAGAGTAGGGGCATATAACTGGAACAACAGTACTGTTTCGCATCACAGACGCATCTTCCGGTTCCTGTGGTACTGGAAGATGCGTCTGTGACGCAAATCGGTGATGTTGTTCCAGTAATATGTTGTTCCAGTGATACACCCCTGCTCCAGGCTTTAAGTTTTTCAAAGTTTTACAATATTTGCAACATCAAGGTGAGTGCAGACACATCTTTTTGTCTTCTTTTTGCTGTTTGTGGAATTGCTATATCCCACTAATGTTTGGCACACCCTTATTATTCTCAACTGGATTTGCTATATCGTGCTCAGAAGGCTTTTACTGAGAGTGTTGCAACGCCCATCCCCCACTCTTCTTTTTTACTGTAAATAAACTTCTGTTTACAAATGCAAATTATAGCCCCTATAAACAAGGAAGTGTCGGGACTCCATAACATAAACCATAACATGGGGGACTGGGGACTGGGCCGGTATTTTTGTTTCATTTTATTCTAATATAGCCAAGAAATGTGTTGTACAGCCCCTTAATAGCATGAAAACTGATATAGTGGTCCCTCAACATACGATGGTAATCCGTTCCAAACGGACCATCGTTTGTTGAAACCATCTTATGTTGAAGGATCCGTGCAATGTAAAGTATAGGACAGTGGTCTACAACCTGCGGACCTCCAGATGTTGCAAAACTACAACACCCAGCCGTTGGCTGTCCAGGCATGCTGGGAGTTGTAGATTTGCAACATCTGGAGATCCGCAGATTGAAGACCACTGGTATAGGAAGTTGTACTCACCTGTCCCAGCCGCTCTGGACCGTCACCGCCCGTCACCGCTATCCTGGATGTCGCCTTCCATCGCTGTCGCCGCGTCCCCGGGGTGTCCCCGACGCTCCGACAAGGCCGCTGCTTCTCCGTCATCCTCGCTCTCCGTCGCCGTCATCATGTCGCTACGCACGCCGCTCCTATTGGATGATGGTACGGCGTGCGCAGCGACGTGATGACGACGATGGAGAGCGCCGACGATGCAGGGGATCCCGAAGAGGACGCGCGGAGCACCGAGGACAGGTAAGTGATTGTCAGCGGACCACAAGGAGCACCATAAACAGCTATCTGGCGGCAGCTGAAGCAGTCTGCACTGCCGGATAGCCGTTTATGCGATGGCCCCGACATACAAAAGCATCGTATGTTGATGCTGCCTTCAACATGCGATGGCCTCTGAGAGGCCATCGTATGTTGAAATGATCATTTGTCGGGGCCATCGTAGGTCGGGGGGTCACTGTATTAAAATGGGAGTTCTTCCTAAGCAGCGTAATGCTGATCATTCATTTGGTGTGGTGAATTTTTGCCAGTGTAAACTTAGACTAATCTTGGCCAACCACCCTGTGAACATCAATATTTAGGTGAGCCAAGAAACACAAGAGCTCTGTTTTCTCTGAGTCTTTGTGGCTAAGCTCAAAGAGTCTTTTTGCAAGTGTTTGTGCAAACACTAAGCTTCTAAAATGCACAGTCTTGCTGCCACATGATTTAGGGGGAACATTTCATAATAGGCATGTGTGAAAACATCGTTAGGGCATTTATTATGGCATGGTGGCAATTTAGAGGCTAAAATTACCTGTCAGATTCCCTATAACAGATCTTTTCCAAACTGTTTTCATTGCACGTATTATACTGGGGTATGTTTCTCCATATCTCGTGTGCTTATAAGCATATGCTTATTACTACTTATAACAAACTTTATATAATTCACTTTACTTATGCACCTCATATACATGCTCCAAAAAAAAATCAAGTTCATTATTACTTTAGATTCTGCATGGAAAATCGTAGAATTAGCTCCATGGAGATACAATTTCTTTTGCTGATTCCCTGGCCAATCCACGCTAAAAATCTAAGTTTAAGCTTCAGCTTTTTGCAGTGGATTTTCTAAAAAATCACATTAGTTTTGTGTGGTTCAGTTTTCTATCTGTACCATGTAATCATAGCCCTTCAGCACAATATCACAGTGCATTTACAATATATTGGTTTATAGCAGTCACTATGACATTCTTATTTTTTGGGTCCATGTTTGCACAATGGTCCACTGATTTTACCCAGTTAGGATTAGTCAAATAAGCAGAGCAAAAACCCAGTTAACTAAAAATACAATTAATTTAGTAAAGGCGAAAAAAGGAATAAAAATTTATAGAAATATTCAGAGAGATTGTGGAAAAGCCAAACAAAAGAAACAAAAAAACACTAAAGACAGGATATTGGAGAACAATTCCATGAATATTATGTCAGTGGGTGAAATGATAATAACAAATGTTTCTTCTTTAGAATATATTTATTTACTGTAATGTTTGTTATGAGTTATATTATTCCTTGCCTTTGCTGGCAACACATAGAGGAATCTCCATCCTTGTCTGGTCACAGATTAATTAGGGTTAAACGATGAAGGAAATGTTATATAAGGTATGTCTTTTCTAGTCTTGATGTCTGCTCTTGCCGCAGTTCATGTAGGGTGAAAGTGATGTTTCCATTATGGTTGCTCTGTTTATATAACCCAGGTTCAGTTAACATCCAAAATAGGTATAAAACACTCTACGCTTGTACCAATAAACAGATTAAAATGATTAATTCAGGCTAGCCATAATTCCAATGGGTAAAGTTTTAGATTCTTGCATTACAGTTTAGCCAGTTCTTCCCCCGGAGGAAGACCACTTATGTTCTATCTAATGAACTGGGTTCTTGCTTTGTAAAGAACTGAGTTTGTGATTTTTCCATGATTAATTGGACTGATAATTAGATGGCTGGAGGCAGGTTTTACCTTTGAAGGGAAAAGTCCAATTTTATGAGATAAATTGGACCAAGACTTCTGAAAAGACATAGCATGTTCATGTCAGAATAAGGTCAAAGTGAGTAACTTTGGACTAAGTGAGAAATGCTAATTCCCTAGAGCCCCTCTGCAGCTTGTTAATAAGCCAACACAAAATACACTTGTTTGCGAGTAAAGGATCCTGCTATTTATTTTGTATCTGTTTTGTAGTAAGAGCAGTTGATGTATTATTATTCCTGATTCTACAGAAAATAAGGGATTGTTTTTCAGCATCTGTCTGTATGAAAGCAATGCCACCCCCTCCTCCTTCAGGCTCTATCTTGTTCCAAACAAACGAAATGTCTATAATTGGATGCTGAATCTGCGTCAGGAAAGACTTTCCCTAATGAAATCCCACAACCCAAAACAAACAGGCTCCATGGCAGGTTAACCCCTGCATACACACGACTGAGCTTTAGGCACCCTGTTGTATCTCAGATGACTTCTATATTAAGAAAATATTACATTCACCATTTATAAACATACATCATTCAATGCTACCATAATTTTTATCATATTAGTTCTAAGTGGTTGTTTAGATAAGCACATAAATATTTAGGCATATCAAGGCAAGTAAAGATGAGTGGCCATTTCCCTTTGCATTGAAATTTTTAATTCATTGACAAAAGCTTCTTAATTTCATGATAATGGTGCTGCATTTTTACAATTTGATCTGCCATACTGTAATATTTCAGTCAGCATTTTTAGCTAAAACCAAGAGAGGAACATAAGTTCTAAGGGGTACATCCCTCAAACAGGCACATTTAATTGAACAAAGTATGTGAAATAGTATAATAGTTTGTACAACAGTACAAGTGAATATAAGAAACTTTGTAATAAATCTTATTAGACAAAAATTATTATTTTAGTCCCCCCTCCGCTACTTAAATCCTCTTCTCTGAAAATCAGCTCAACTTTGTCTTATGTCCGCAAGACAAACAATACAAGTCTATGAAGGGAGGAGGAGGAAGCTTCCCCTGCCAGCTCAAGGAGAATAGAAAATTAGCGATAAATCCTGCTGATAATGCCATATACAAGTTTTATAATGACTGAAAAATTGTGCTGCTCCTCATGTACACACACATGGCAGCTTATCTAGAAAAGTCACCTAAAAGTTATATTAAATGACATAAATCAATTAATTCAATTTTCTTGTTCACTTCAGAGCTCATATGTCCATGTGTGTATAAATAAGTGCCCATTTGGATATTATGTTAAACCATAGCTGACAGAAAGATGTAGGTAGTCTTGTTTAGCCATTAAAGGAGTACTGCAGCCATAGACACTTATTCCCTATCCTCAGGATAAGTGATAAGTGTCCGATCACTGGGACTCCCCTATGATCTCTTGTATGGGGACCAGGCGATACGGACAGAGGTGTCAGCAAAGAGCACTGGACAACACAAAAAAGAAATTCGAAAAGTAAAAAATTTCCTCTGTAGCATACAGCTGCAAAAAAGTACTAAAAGGATTAAGATTTTTTTAATAGAAGTAATTCACAAATCTGTTTAACTTTCTGGCACCGGAGTACCCCTTTAAGCAGTGTGCCTTATAAATTCTCAAATTTTAAATCCTGTGCTAAAGTGCATGTTCTTCCTGCTCCATCACATATAACTTTGCATCAGAACATTGAGCTTTCTGCTCCATCTCATAGCACCTGCCTTTAGTGCGAGACCCAGTGCTGTAAATTCACATTACACCAGGTTTTGCATTGGAGATGGGTGCTATGGTGTCAAAGCCAGATTCCCTGTCTCCTATTGTTATAAACAGCAGGTATCAGGAAAAACAGGCTCTCAGTAAAAGCTTTTTTGGGGCCAATTTAAAAACAACGTCCTTTAGAAAAATCTTGTACAGTGCTGCACTATAGTCATTTTTCATAAAAGTGATAAAAAACAGTGGAGGGACACTTAAGAAGGAAATATTCTTAATATTGTTGGATTCTTAGATAATGTAATTCCACTTACAGATATATTCTTTACACTTAAAAATATGACAATTGACTTATACCGAAGCACCATATGTATTTGACTTTTATCCTTAGTGTTGTGGGTGGATGGAAGGTCTAACAGCTGAAAAACACCCTAATTGGGAAAGAGAACATCTCAGACATGGAAACTAAGCAAATCGATACAGGATTTAAATAATAAGGAAAGAAAAACAGGATTATTCCTTGTATCTAAAAGGTCCAAGGTTCTTGAAACTGCCATGTGATTTCAAGACCTAGGCAACCTAGCGGTACAGTGTACAATTTTTCATATTCAAATTTTTTTTTCTATTAGAAAGGTAAATTCCTGAAGCTTGGTGTTGAAATAATTCAGTCTCCAAGGATGGCTGAAAAAGACGTTCATTTGCAAAGCATTGAGCTAGATGCGCAAGTAGAGCTGCTCTGGATTTCATGGTTTATCGACTTAATGTGGTAATTGCATGTGAAAGAAAACCGAACTATCCCAGACCAATTACAAAAGATTCACATACTTTGGTTGGAGGTCATACAATGTTTAGGTTATAACCCTTATTCTGGTCCCTTAACCCCTTGGGGACGGAGCCCATTATGACCCTAAGGACGGGAGCATTTTTTGCAAATCTGACCACTGTCACTTTAAGCATTAATAACTCTGGAATGCTTTTAGTTATAAATTTGATTCCGAGATTGTTTTTTCGTGACATATTCTACTTTATGTTAGTGGTAAATTTTCGGCGATACTTGCATCCTTTCTAGGTGAAAAATGCAAAAATTTCATGAAAAATTTGAAAATTTTGCATTTTTCTAACTTTGAAGCTCTCTACTTATAAGGAATATGGATATTCCAAATAAATTATGTATCGATTCACATATACAATATATCTACTTTATGTTTGCATCATAAAATTGACGAGTTTTTACTTTTGGAAGACATCAGGGGGCTTCAAAGTTCAGCAGCAATTTTCCAATTTTTCGCAAAATTTTCTAAATCAGAATTTTTCAGGGACCAGTTCAGGTTTGAAGTGGATTTGAAGGGTCTTCTGGTTAGAAATACCCGATAAATGACCCCATTATAAAAACTGCACCCCTCAAAGTATTCAAAATGACAATCAGTAAGTGTGTTAACCCTTTAGGTGTTTCACAGGAATAGCAGCAAAGTGAAGGAGAAAATTCAAAATCTTCATTTTTCACACTGGCATGTTCTTGTAGACCCAGTTTTTGAAGGGGTAAAAGGAAAAAAATCCTCTCAAAATTTGTAACCCAATTTCTCTCGAGTAAGAAAATACCTCATATGTGTATGTCAAGTGTTCGGCGGGCACCTTAGAGGGCTCAGAAGGGAAGGAGCAACAATGGGATTTAGGAGAGTGAGTTTTTCTGAAATGGTTTTTGGGGGGCATGTCCCATTTAGGAAGCCCCTATGGTGCCAGAACAGCAAAAAAAAAAAAACATCGCGCACTATTATGGAAACGACACCCCTCAAGGAACGTAACAAGGGGTACGGTGAGCCTTTACACCCCACAGGTGTTTGACAACTTTTTGTTAAAGTCGGATGTGTAAATGAAAAAAAAATATTTTTCCACTAAAATGCTGTTTTTTCCCCAAATTTTACTTTTTTACAAAGGGTAATAGGAGAAAATGCCCCCCAAAATTTGTAACCCCATTTCTTCTGAGTATGTAAATACCCCATATGTGGACGTCAAGTGCACTGCGAGCGAACTACAACGCTCAGATGAGAAGGAGCACCATTGAGATTTTAGAGAGATAATTTGTTTGGAATGGAAGTCGGGGGCCATGTGCATTTACAAAGCCCCCCGTGGTGCCAGAACAGTGAACCCCCCCACATGTGACCCCATTTTGGAAACTACACCCCTCACGGAATGTAATAAGGGGTGCAGTGAGCATTTACACCCCACTGGCGTTTGACAGATCTTTGGAACAGTGGGCTGTGCAAACAAAAAAATTTAATTTTTCATTTTCACAGACCACTGTTCCAAAAATCTGTCAGACCCCTGTGGGGTGTAAATGCTCACTGTACCCCTTATTACATTCCGTGAGGGGTGTAGTTTCCAAAATGGGGTCACATGTGGGTATTTATTATTTTGCATTTATGTCAGAACCGCTGTAAAATCAGCCACCCCTGTGCAAATCACCAATTTCGGCCTCAAATGTACATGGTGCGCTCTCACTCCTGAGCCTTGTTATGCGCCCGCAGAGCATTTTACGCCCACATACGGGGTATTTCCGTATTCAGTAGAAATTGCGTTACAAATTTTGGGGGTCTTTTTTTCCTTTTACCTCTTGTGAAAATAAAAAGTAAAGGGCAACACCAGCATGTTAGTGTAAACATTTTTTTTTTTACACTAACAGGCTGGTGTAGACCCCAACTTTTCCTTTTCATAAGGGGTAAAAGGAGAAAAAGCCCCCCAAAATTTGTAGTGCAATTTCTCCCGAGTACGGAAATACCCCATATGTGGCCCTAAACTGTTTCCTTGAAATACGACAGGGCTCCAAAGTGAGAGAGCACATGCGCATTTGAGGACTAAATTAGGGATTGCACAGGGGTGGACATAGGGGTATTCTACGCCAGTGATTCCCAAACAGGGTGCCTCCAGCTGTTGCTAAACTCCCAGCATGCCTGGACAATCAGTGGCTGTCCGGAAATGCTGGGAGTTGTTGTTTTGCAACAGCTGGAGGCTCCGTTTTGGAAACACTGCTGTACAATACGTTTTTTATTTTTATTGGGGGGGGGGACAGTGTAAGGGGGTGTATATGTAGTGTTTTACTCTTTATTAGGTGGTAGTGTAGTGTAGTGTAGTGTTTTTAGGGTACATTCACACTGGCGGGTTACGGTGAGTTTCCCGCTAGGAATTTGCGCTGCGGTGAAAAATTTGCCGCAGCTCATACTTGAAGCAGGAAACTTGCTGTTAACCCGCCCGTGTGAATGTACCCTGTACGTTCACATGGGGGGGGGGCAAACCTCCAGCTGTTTCAAAACTACAACTCCCAGCATGCACGGTCTGTCAGTACATGCTGGGAGTTGTAGTTTTGAAACAGCTGGAGGCACACTGGTTGGAAAAACTTCTGTTAGGTTCTGTTACCTAACTCAGTATTTTCCAACCAGTGAGCCTCCAGCTGTTGCAAAACTACAACTCCCAGCATGCATGGTCTGTCAGTACATGCTGGGAGTTGTAGTTTTGCAACAGCTGGAGGCACACTGGTTGGAAAACCTTCAGTTAGGTTCTGTTACCTAACTCAGTATTTTCCAACAAGTGAGCCTCCAGCTGTTGCAAAACTACAACTCCCAGCATGCACGGTCTGTCAGTACATGCTGGGAGTTGTAGTTTTGAAACAGCTGGAGGCACACTGGTTGGAAAATACTGAGTTAGGTAACAGAACCCAACTCAGTATTTTCCAACCAGTGTGCCTCCAGCTGTTGCAAAACTACAATTCCCAGCATGTCTGATCACAGAAGGGCATGCTGGGAGATGTAGTTATGCAACAGCTGGAGGTACGCAACTACAACTCCCAGCATGCCGAGACAGCTGTTTGCTGTGTGGGCATGCTGGAATTTGTAGTTTTGCAACATCTGGAGTGCTACAATTTAGAGACCACTGAACAGTGATCTCCAAACTGTGGACCTCCAGATGTTGCAAAACTACAACTCCCAGCATGCCCAGACAGCAAACAGCTGTGTGGGCATGCTGGGAGTTGTAGTTTTGCAAGATCTAGAGGGCAGTATAGAGATCACTGTGCAGTGGTCTCTAAACTGCAGACCTCCAGCTGTTGCAAAACTACAAATTCCAGCATGCCCACACAGCAAACAGCTGTCTGGGCATGCTGGGAGTTGTAGTTTTGCAACATCTGGAGGGCTACAGTCTAGAGACCACTATAGTGGTCTCAGACTGTAGCCCTCTAGATGTTGCTATGCAACTACTCACCGGCTTCCGTCGCATCCGGGAGCCGTCCTCTTCTGCCGCACGCCGCCGCAGATCCCCGTCGCTCCGCTGCCTCCGGAGGGGTAAGTGGACGTCGGCGCCCGATCCTCTTCGTTTTCCCCGTTCTGCCCCGCCTATTGTGGGAGGGCAGGACGGGGAAAACGAAAGTAAACCCCTCCGCCCCAGATCTGCTATTGGTGGTCGCGTCTAGACCACCAATAGCAGAGATAGGAGGGGTGGCAACTCTGCCACCTCACTCCTATCGCTTTAGGGGGATCGTGGGTGTCTTAGACACCCGTGATCCCCCTTCTATTCCGGGTCACCGGGTCACCATAGACCCGTAATGACCCGGAATCGGCGCAAATCGCAAGTGTGAATTCACTTGCGATTTGCGCCGATCGCCGACATGGGGGGGTCTAATGACCCCCCTGGGCATTTGCACGGGGTGCCTGCTGATAGATATCAGCAGTCACCCCGGCCCGGTCCCCGCCCGGCGCGCGGCGGGGGCCGAAATTCCCACGGGCGTATGGATACGCCCTTCGTCCTTAAGTACCAGGACGCAAGGGCGTATGCATACGCCCTTCGTCCCCAACAGGTTAAACTGTACTTTAGTAAAATATCCTTAAGCATCTTTTTAACTTGAAAATAAAACGTATGTTAACAAAAAGTTCTAATAAACAAATAAAGCAACTAGGAAATCATGTTCAAATTTTTTAACATTCACCAATTCCTTCTCTACTATAATACTATGTATTATAGTAAGAAATCACCAAAAATGTGAGTCCTTTTAGCACTGATGGAATTGGGTAGAGGAGAATCCATTTTGTGTTAAGAGAATCCATTTTGTATTCAAAGACTTGATATTCTCGGTCTAAGTGACTGCATTGTATCTTCTTGTTTTATTCTACATAACTAACTCTTGAACTTATGAACTAGAGACGATGGGCACCTTCTCTTCAAGAATGCAGACACTCTTATCTTTTTTCTACCCCAGATGTGTCCTTGAAACAATGGTTCATTATATTGCAGCTTAAGCAAAAGATTTATGTTTTCCTGTGTTTATACAATGTAAAGTTTACTGCGCATGCCTTATTTTGAAAATCAGCTATATAAAATACACTTAAGAAAAAGGCCAGGCCAGTTTTGCCTTCAGCTTACAGAGACAGCTCTTGTGTCTGTGTCGTGATTTGAATGGCAGGTAGCGTTGGAAGGAAAGTTGGGTGACTGCAGCCCCATACAGGCTTTCCACGCACTATTGGGAATCCCCCGACAGAAGACGTCTCGACCTTTTGGGGTCGAACCTAACAGCACATTTTGAAGGACAGTACAGGGTAGGCACAAACTTGAAATGGAGTCTGTGGAATCTGTCAGCACATTTTAGAATGTTAAAGAGTACCTGTCACAAAACAATCTAACTAGCTCAGATGATAGTCCCTAACTACTCCTAACACCCCTCCCACCCTTAAAAATGTTTTCTGAACTTTAAAAAGCTGTTTCTTACCTGTTGTTATCTTGCTCACATACGTGGAGTCTGCAGTGTGGTTTGTTGCTCCACCACTATAATACAGTGATAAACATATGGTGCAGCAAAACTAGTATTTTTTAAACCTTTTTTTTGTCATTATACATTTTATATGGTTTCATTAAAAGTTATATTTTAAAGGGGAGTTTAAAGGGATCTTAGTGCCCCGGGCTATGACCCAGGGTTTTTGTGTTAATTGTTATTTGGGATCTCTGACTCTTTCCTGGGGCAATTTGTGTGGTTGTTAATACAGAAAAACAAAGAAAAAAGCTATGTATATTTTTCAGCAGCACATATAAATCTGGGAAATATCCATTTGTCCTGTTCTTATCTCCTGCTCTGTCTTCTTGAGACAAATTGGAATGGCTTCAAGAAATAAATGAATCACTAAATACTTGTTAATAATGTACTTATTAATTACTGTACAGTGTTGTGAGATCTGGGAGTCCATTTTTAATTAGTAATGTAAGAGTGGGAGGGATAGGAGATGCTAAATGAAAATGTATTGACAGTCTTCACCATTGTTGGACAGCACATAAACAAATATTATGAATTGCGTGGTCAGTGTTCCCCAAGGAGCTCACTGAATGAATGAACAGATTGATCATTGATGCTGTAGGTATAGCATCAAAAAAGAATACTAAGCATTAGAGCATTTGAGCATTGGTGACATATATATTGGAACTTGTGAACAAAAATATAAACAAGCTGACTGATATATTTTTATATATTTCTCATAGACAGATAGCAATCACTGTCTGGTTCACTGCTATGAGTGATAGTTTTTTTTGTTTTGTTTTTTGTTATTGCACTCTTTGCTATTCAGTAAAAAAAAGAATTGAACTCTCTTACCCTCGAGGGCATCTATTTGCAAATTACATTTATTTGTAAGTTTACCTCTACTTTAGTACTTATCATCTGTTGCAGGGCCGGTTTTAGGCTTAGCGTGGCCCTAGGCAAAATCAAAAGTGGGGCCCCAAAAGTCGTAATAGTGCACTGACCAGATTTGAACATTTTTGGTCACTTCAAATACTATAAAAAATATCTAAAAAGCAATTGAAAATTCCCATCAAAACAAAAATGGTACCAATAAAAACTACAAATCACAGCGCAAAAAATGACCCTCACATCCCCATATACAGAAAGATAAAAGAGTTATAGGGATCAGAATAGTACAATTTTATATTTTTGTATAGTCCCCCCACATTAGGTAGGCAGCATAGTTCCCCACATTAGGTAGACAGTATAGTTAGGTGTTGTATAGCTCCCAACATTAGGTGCAGTACAGTTCCCCCACATTAGGTGAAGTATAGTTCCGGACATTAGGTGCAGTATAGTCCCCCACATTAGATGCAGTAAAGTCCCCCACATTAGGTGCAGTATAGTTCCCCACATTAGGTGCAGTATAGTTCCCCACGTTAGGTGCAGTATACAGAAGTCCCCCACATTAGGTGCAGTATACAGTAGTCCCTTACATTAGGTGCAGTATAGTTCCCCACATTAGGTGCAGTATAGCTCCCAACATTAGGTGCAGTATAGTCCCCCACATTAGGTGCAGTATTGTCCCCCACATTAGGTGCAGTATAGTTCCCCACATTAGGTGCAGTATAGTTCCCCACATTAGGTGCAGTATACAGTAGTCCCCCACATTGGGTGCAGTATAGTTCCCACATTAGGGGCAGTATAGTTCTCCACATTAGGGGCAGTATAGTTCCCCCACATTAGGGCCAGTATAGTTCCCCCACATTAGGGGCAGTATACAGTAGTCCCCCCACATTAGGTGCAGTATACAGTAGTTCCCCCCATTAGGTGCAGTATACAGTAGTCCCCCCCCCATTAGGTGCAGTATACAGTAGTCCCCCCCCCCCCCCGTTAGGTGCAGTATACAGTAGTTCCCCACATCAGGTGCAGTATACAGTAGTCCCCCCACATTAGGTGCAGTATACAGTAGTGCCCCCACATTAGGTGCAGTATACAGTAGTCCCCCCACATTAGGTGCAGTATACAGTAGTCCCCCACATTAGGCGCAGTATACATACAGAAGTCCCCCACATTAGATGCAGTATAAAGTAATTCCCCACAGTAGGTGCAGTATACAGTAGTCCCCCACATTAGGTGCAGTATACATACAGTAGTCCCCCACTTTAGGTGCAGTATAAAGTAGTTCCCCACATAAGGTGCAGTACAAAGTAGTTCCCCATATTAGGTGCAGTATAGAGTAGTTCCCCACATTAGGTGCAGTATAAAGTAGTTCCCCACATTAGGTGCAGTATAAAGTAGTTCCCCACATTAGGTGCATTATACAGTAGTCCCCCACATTAGGTGCAGTATATTCCCCCACAGACATACAGCCTTCAGCCATAGAAAGTGTATGGCTGGAGGCTGTATGCCTGTTTACTGCCCCACTTCAGTGTTCTGACCACCGCTCCAGGGTCACGATCTACTGCTAGAGTGGTGGTCGGAACACTGAAGATGACCGCTGGTCACTTACCATACCTACGCGTCCTCCTCACTGCTCCGCTCCACTGTACTGTTGCTATGGGCGCACGGGAAGTCAGTGACGTCCCTGCGTGCGCTTCCTCCCAGCGGCCCCTGCATTTTTAAAGTTAACGCGGGGCCGCTATGAGGTAAATGGGGCATCCTTGTGTCCTGCGGGCATGGGGCCTGGAGCTGGTCACTGTTTCAAAGTGGCTGCGGCCGGGCTGCTAATCTTTAACCAGCAGCCAACGCTGCATCCACTTTAAAACAGTTGCCCCCCCCCTTACTGAGCAGCTACCAGGGGGCCCCCTAGGGGATGGGGGCCCTAGGCAATTGCCTGGTTTGCCCCGCCCTAACGCCAGCCCTGATCTGTTGTATGCTTCGCAGAATGTCCTAATTCTTTCCAATCCTACATAGTGTTACCTTCTGGCCAGCTGGCCATGTCAGGAATTGTCCAGAATTCTCTGGACAGTTCCTGACATGAACACAACATACATAAGTGCACTGATGTGGTGGATGTAACAATGACATTGGCTAACCCTCAAAACTGATGTAAAATTGAGACATTAGCCAGTATATCCTTATATGAAGGACATACCTGAGCCCGCACACCAACGCCAAGGTTTCTCAAGTGATGCGGGACCTAACCTAAACCTGCCTGTGCATGATAAGCAAAAAACAGGGGCAAATGCGCAATTACAAAAGCTTTTGGTCTGACTTACAGAATGCTCCCAGTATCAACTCCAGTGTGAATAATCACACAAACAATAGGAGGAAGCTTTTGTAATTGCGCATTTGCCCCTGTTTTTGCTTATCATGCACAGGCAGGTTAAGGTTAGGTCCCGCATCACTTGAGAAACCTTGGCGTTGGTATGCGGGCTCAGGTATGTCCTTCATATAAGGATATACTGGCTAATGTCTCAATTTTGCATCAGTTTTGAGGGTTAGCCAATGTCATTGTTACATCCACCACATCAGTGCACTTATGTATGTTGTGTTTTTGTACTATTCTATGTTCCAATCCACACACCCATTCATCGGGTAAGGATGATATTGTTGGTCCTTGTGGTCAGTTGCAGACATCCTCCATTGTATGCATTTTTTGCTGGGGATTGCCCTTAGCAACGGACCACAAGTGCAGGACTTGCTATTCCTAATAAATGCACATCAGCATTTGGGCTCGAGCACTTCCTGACATTTTAGACCACGTTCTTGTTGTGTTTGTGCAGTTCCTGACATAACTAAGGTGGCAGTAGGGAGCACTGTATCTGTAAGAACTGTGGTGAGGTGGATCCACTGACCTGTGAGAATGATGGCATGGGCCGTACCAGGGAACAGAGTCTTCACCGGAGCCCGCCACAAAGTGGGACGGACTTGCTGCGGCAGGCGGCACCCAGGTCGCTACCCCTGATACTACTCGTCCTCACAGGCAGCCGAGGTATAACGTGGCACAAGAAGGATGAGGCACAGACGAAGTCAAGACAGGCAGGAGGTCAGGGCAGGCGGCACAGGAGCAAGGTCAGTATACATAGCAAGGGGACAGATACATGGCAAGGCAAGATGAAAATAAACGCTTTCTCTTAGGCAACAAGGGCACAAAGATCCGGCAAGGATTAAAGGAAGTGTGGGGTTATATAGGGTCAAACCACTCTAGCACCAATTAATGGTGTGCTGGCCCTTAAAAATTTTAAAGAGCCGGCGTGCGTGCACCCTAGGTGGCGGGGACGCGCGCCGGTGGACACAGAGAGCAGAGGAGGCAGAGCAGCAAGGAGGTGAGGGGAGACCCAGCGGCCGCGTGCATTCACATCGTAGGATGCGAACCGCAGCGGCGTCAGCAGCAGAGAGAGGGATGCTCTTGCGGTCAGCAAGTCTGACTGCAGTGCTAACTGTAGAAGCATCATATTGGAAAGAACTGCATGGATTCCTCTGAGGCATTCACCAGCTAATGATACTTGAAGTCTTAGATTTTTTAAATAGAGGTAATTTACTTATCTGTATAACTTATTGGCACCAATTGATTTGAAAATATATCTAAATTTTTTCTCCAGAATACCCCCCTTTCAGCAAGAACCCAGGTTAATTCAGTCACATCCTTTTTATCTAGTGGCTTTCAATCATACTGGTTATCTGGATGCAAGTGGGCAGTAAAAAATAAGACATGGGCTGGACTAACCTGGGCTCTCTGCCATGCTGGGAATCGCCGCCTGGGCTATTGAGCTTTATTTGCATGATAATAAAAAGGCTAATAGTTCAGTCCTGGAAATAACTATGGAAATAAAAAAGAAGATATGTCTGGAATTTTGATGACTAGTCCTATCTAGAAATGTACATATTTAAACCCATTTTTCTGCTGACAGGTCTGCTTTAATGTATTTGATGCATATGCTGGGACCTTAAAGGGGTACTCTGGCTCTTAGACATCTTATCCCCTATCCAAAGGGGCCCCCGTGCCTGATCCTGGGGCCCCCGTGATATTGCACGCCGAACCCCGTTTAAAATCAGTCCCCGGAGCGTGTTCGCTCCGCGTCTGATTACTGTCGATCACAGGGCCGGAGTGTTGTGACGTCAAGGCTCCGCCCCGTGTGATGTCACGCTCCGCCCCCCCTTAATGCAAGCCTATGGTGCCAGAACAGTGGACCCCCCCCCCACATGTGACCCCATTTTGGAAACTATACACCTCACAGAATTTAATATGGGATGCAGTGAGCATTTACACCCCACTGGCGTTTGACAGCTCTCTGGAACAGTGGGCTGTGCAAATGAAAAATTGTGAGGGGTGTAGTTTCCAAAATAGGGTCACATGTAGGGGGGGGTCCATTGTTCTGGCACTATGGGGCTTTGTAAATACACGTGGCCTTCAAATTTTCTCTCCAAAAGCCCAATTGCGCTCCTATTCTTCTGAGCATTGTAATTCGCCCGCAGAGTACTTTACATCCATATATGGGGTATGTTCTTACTCGGGGGAAATGGGGTTACAAATTTTGGGGGGCTTTTTTCCTATTTTCCCTTGTGAAAATGAAAAATTTAGGGTAATACCAGCATTTTCGTGAAATATATATTTTTTTTTTTCATTTTCCTATCCAACTTTAAAGGGATACTCAGGTAAAACGTTTTTGTTTTTTTAAATCAACTGGTGCCAGAAAGTTAAACTGATTTGTAAATTACTTCTATTAAAAAATCTTAATTCTTCCTGTACTTATTAGCTGCTGAATACTACAGTGGAAATTATTTTCCGTTTGAAACACATAACTGTCTGCTGACATCATGAGCACAGTGCTCTCTGCTGACATCTCTGTCCATTTTAGGAACTGTCCAGAGTAAAAGGAAATCCCCATAGCAAACATATGCTGTTCTGGACAGTTCCTAAAATGGACAGAGATGTCAGCAGAGAGCACTGTGCTCATGATGTCAGCAGACATGTCAGCTCTGTGTTTCAAAAAGAAAAGAATTTCCGCTGTAGTATTCAGCAGCTAATAAGTACAGGAAGGATTATGATTTTTTAATAGAAGTAATTTACAAATCTGTTTAACTGTCTGGCACCAGTTGATTTAAAAAAAAAAAGAGTTTTTCACCGGAGTACCCCTTTAACGAAAATTCGTCAAACACCTGTGGGGTTTTAAGGCTCACTATACCCCTTGTTACATTCCGTGAGGGGTGTAGGTTCCAAAATGGGGTCACCTGTGGGCATTAATTTTTTTGTGTTTATGTCAGAACCGCTGTAAAATCAACAATTTAGGCCTCAAATGTACATAGTGCACTCTCACTCCTGAGCCCTGTTGTGCGTTCACAAAACATTTTACGCCCACATATGGGGTATTTCTGTACTCAGGAGAAATTGCGTTACAAATTTTGGGGGTCTTTTTTCCTTTTACCGCTTGTGAAAATAAAAAGTATGAGGCAACACCAGCATGTTAGTGTACACAGGCTGGTGTAGACCCCAACTTTTCCTTTTCAAAATTTGTAACGCAATTTTTCCCGAGTACGGAAATACCCCATATGTGGCCCTGAACTGTAGCCTTGAAATGCGACAGGGCTCCAAAGCGAGAGCGCACCATGTGTATTTGAGGACTAAATTAGGGATTGCATAGGGGTGGACATAGGGGTATTCTACACCAGTGATTCCCAAACAGGGTGCCTCCAGCTGTTGCTAAACTCCCAGCATGCCCGAACAGTCAGTGGCTGTCCGGAAATGCTGGGAGTTGTTGTTTTGCAACAGCTGGAGGCTCCATTTTGGAAACACTGCCGTACAATATGTTTTTCATTTTTATTGGGGGGGGGCAGTGTAAGGGGGTGTATGTGTAGTGTTTTACCCTTTATTATGTGTTAGTATAGTGTTTTTAGGGTACATTCGCACTGGCAGGGGTTTACGGTGAGTTTCCCGCTAGGAGTTTGCGCTGCGGGGGAAAATTTGCCCCAGCTCAAACTTGAAGCAGGAAACTCACTGTAAACCCGCCCTTGTGAATGTACCCTGTACATTTACATGGGGGGGGGGGGGGGTCAAATCTCTAGCTGTTGCAAAACTACAACTCCCAGAATGCACTGACAGACTGTGTGTGTCAGCTGGAGGCACACTGGTGGGAAAACCTTCAGTTAGGTTCTGTTACCTAACTCAGTATTTTCCAACCAGTGTGCCTCCAGCTGTTGCAAAACTACAACTCCCAGCATGTACTGATTGCCGAAAGGCATGCTGGGAGGTGTAGTTATGCAACAGCTGGAGATACGCAACTACAACTCCCAGCATGCCGAGACAGCTGTTTGCTGTTTGGGCATGCTGGGATTTGCAGATTTGCAACATCTGGAGGGCTACAGTTTAGAGACCACTGCACAGTGATCTCCAAACTGTGGCCCTCCAGCTGTTGCAAAACTACAGATCCCTGCATGCCCAAACAGCAAACAGCTGTCTGGGCATGCAGGGAGTTGTAGTTTTGCAACATCTGGAGGGCTACAGTTTAAAGACCACTGTAGAGTGGTCACAAAACTGTAGTCCTCCAGATGTTGCTAGGCAACTACTTACCAGCTTCCGTAGGATCCATGGAGCCTGCCGCACGTCATCGTTGCTGCTGAGGATCGCCGCCGAGGGTAAGTGACCTCCGGCGCCACTCACCGTCGGCTCCCCTGCTCTGCCCGGACTAAAGTGGGTGGGCAGAGCAGGGGAACAGAACGTTTACCCCCCGCCCCCGATCTGCTATTGGTCGATCGCTTTCTATCGACCAATAGCCGGGATAGGAGGGGTGGCACCCCTGCCACCTCACTCCTATCCCTTGAGGGGGATCGTGGGTGTCTTGGACAACCCCGATCCCCCTTATTTTCCAGATCACCGGAGACCCGTGTGAACCGGAATCGCGTGTGAACCGGCGATTTCCAGCAATCGCTGACATGGGGAGGGGGGTCTCAGGACCCACCTGGGCATTGGCAAGGGTTGCCTGCTGATAGATATCAGCAGGCATCCTGGTCCGGTCTCCGCCCGGTGTGCGTCGGGGACTGAAATTCCCACAGGCGTAGAGATATGTCCTTGGTCCTTAAGTACCAGGGAGCAAGGGCGTACCTGTACGCCCTTCGTCCCCAAGAGGTTAAAGTGTTTGCAGGGATGTCATAAAGGTATCGACTGCATTTGGGCCCTGATGCCAGAGCACAAAGCCAATAGCGTTTCTGCCTTATAAGAAAATACAGTATTATAAATGCCACATAGTTGTTAGGGGCATTGTTACAGATTTTGCATTGAGACCCAGGAGCTTCAAGCTTGTTCATTTACATGCAATTGAAGATAGATGTTGAATACATTAACAGTATATGCATGTATGCAGTGTGCATGGCCTCATAGAGTAATGAAGTTGACAATACAGTAGCTACAAGTATTTGAACAGTTTTTTAGGTTGTATAAACTGCCATTGGTATTGATAGATGGAGAAAATGAATTAGTGTAAGCATTGAATGCAAACATTAACAGGGTTGCAGGGGTTTGGATGGATTAAAGAGAAGCACTTTAAATGGGCACTGTCATTAAAACAAATTTGTGCTATTGCACCCCTAAGGCTAAGTATCTTTTTGTTTTTTTTTTTGTTTTTTTTATACACCAAGAAAAACGTCAATTCTGCCGCATGGTGTTTTTTCGGCCCAAAAAAACCCGCTGTGGCCAGATGTTAGCTGTAAATCAATGAGAAATCGCAAAATTCTTTTTCCACTTTGCGTTTATCAGTTTGGTGTTTTTTTTTTATCCTTTTGGCGTTTTTTCACTTTTTTGGGGCGTTTTTCGGCTCCTTTGCAGTTTCGCAAAATAGCAGAATGTTGAGCCACTGGCGTTTTTTCCCCTGAAATTGTGGCGTTTTTCTCCCATAGAAGTCTATGGGGGTAAAAAAAAATGCTAAGAAAAACGCCATGTGGGTTTTAACTTTGGCGTTTTTTCAGGCATTTTTTATTCTCTTTTGGACTTTAGCGATCTTAAAAAGTGATGGAGATACCTGTTTTAATAAAATTTTTACCATTAAAAAAAAATTATAAAAAAGATACAGTAGTTATGGAAAAAATTGTATTTAACAAAAATTTTCTTTTTTATAACAAAGTTTTTATTAATTTTTAAACAGGGATCAATTCATGTGGGCGGGCAGGGCACTAAAAATGTAGCCGACAATAATAAAAATGTAGTGTGTGTGTGCTTTTCACTTTTTATTCTTTATTTTCTAGGTGGTACTACTACTCCCAGCATGAAACACACACTGTTCCATGATGGGAGTAGTAGTAATACCTGTACTTACTGACAGATCTCCCCGGGTTCCATGGCGATCCTTCTGTATAATTTACAGATACGGCTGGCCGCTCTTCTGCACTGCCGTATATATATACACCTATTTATATATATACACCTATTCAAAGTCAGTACCTGAAAGGGTTAAATGTAGTCTGGTGTTTCCCGTGCTCGGGAGCGGTCGCAGCTCCGCCCCGTCAGTCCCCAGCGACGATGCCTCTTCAGTGTTACGAGGAGGAACTAAATGTCTGCCTTGTGTTGCACAGAGGAAGACTTTACTGACCAGACCAAAACAGGAAAATCCTCGGGTGCAGCCATTTTGAAGGTTCCGGCGGCTGCGTTTGGCTCTGCGGTATACAGTCAAGCACCCACTGCAGCACCACTGCACCACTGCATAAACCAACAATCTCCCGCAGTAAGTCTCCGGCAGTAAGTCTCAGGCGACTCGCATTAACTCCTTAGTGTCCAGCAGTATAGTGAGTGCGCAATTTAGAGGGTCCCAGTCAACCAAGATTAAGATGCTGCAGAACCTTACCAAACGTCTTAAAGAGACCGCATCGCGTGACGTGGCCGGTGACGCGGATCCCGGAAGCAGCTCCGGCCGGACGTATCCGAGCTACATGCGCCGAACAAAAGCAGATAAACAGGTGGGATTTAATTACTACTAAGCTTTGATTGGTTGTCATGAATATAAATAGCGTTCTCCGCTGTGAGGACGCCACCCCCCGGACGAAGGACATCCCGAAATGTGCATTGGGGTGGCGTCACTCCAGCAGATCTCTACATCCACATTGTTTTTCATTTGGTATGTATATGTATTCATATGTGATTTTGACAATTATTGTAAATGGGATATAACCATGGTTCCCAATGCACTTATAGCACTTTTTCACATATGAACTCCTATCATTACATGCTCATTATTCATTACATAGGTCTGTTTTGGAGTGATGCCCACTTTCTCTCCACTCAGTGGAGTTTTTTGTATTCCCCTTTATTTATGTACACTTTTTACAAGATTTTAATGTATATCAATAAAATTGTATTTTATTTTTTGCAATAAGTGTCTCCAATCTCGTTTCTTGATAAGAGTTTTAAAGAGACAGCACACGCAAATCATCTTAAAGTGACAGCGCAGTCAAATCATCTTAGAGCAACAGCGCACTCAAATCATCTTAATGCGACAGCACGCTCAATTCATCTTAAAGTGACAACACGCTCAATTCTACTTAAAGTGACGGCATACTCAAAAAGTCTACAAGATGTCAGCACCAGTATTCATGGGGAATCCTGTCCTCCCTACCTACAACAGAGACACATTCACCCTACGGGATTTCAAGGAGAGGATCGAGAGTGTGTTTGTCTTTTATTCTCTCCCTCCTAATCAGCAGATGTAGTTGCTCACAGGACAGCTACAGGGACCAGCACTAGAGGATGTCCACACCTGGCCCACCTCCATGAAGGTGACTGTTGAGCAGATCTTTAAAGGACTGTACCAGGTATTTGAGTCACATTCTCCATCAGAGGTACGTCTCCGGCTGTATGAAAGGCGACAGAAGCCAGGTGAGACCTTGAGAGCTTATGCCATAGCCTTGCAGAATGCCCTAGAGACTGTCCAAAAATTGGATAGTATAACAAGGTGTTAAGGGACAGATTTATTAATGGTTTTTAATAAGTGGGACAAAGCCCAGCTGAGAATTTTAGCGGTCCAAAATCCCAACATACCATTCCCCGCTTTCAAGAGACTGGCTATACAAGTGATTGAGTCCGGGACTGAGTTAGAGGAAGTTTGTACACCCCTTACACCCGTCCAAGAGCCTCTTCGGGTGGTAGCCAGACCTATACCACCACCGTCACCTGTCCCCACCCAAGTGTCATCTACTTTGCCAGTCACCGCAGTCCAAGCAACCCGTCACTACAGATTCAGACCTACAGTGTATTAAACAAGACATTGCACAATTTACCAAGGTTGTCCAGGAGCTTGCCACCCGGCCTGCTCCCCTCTCCCGTCAACAATCCTTGCCTAGAGAAACCCCCTCTGTTCCTGCCCCATGTAATCCCAGTTACTGTGCTCCTTCACCTGCTAGATATTCTGGGAGTAATAGACTTTTTTGTACCCACTGTAACAAGTTTGGACACTGGACAATGCACTGCTGGGGTTTAACCCCTTAAGGACGCAGGACGTACTCAAATGGCCCCTTTTCCGAGTCCTTAAGGACTCAGGACGTTTGAATATGTCCTGTTAGCCGGAGGGGAGCCGGTGCCCGATGCCTGCTGAAATCGTTCAGCAGGCACCGCGGCATATCGCCCAGGGGGGTCAATCGGGTCTCCAGTGACCCGGAATTACAGGCTGTTCGGGGCCGTCTCTGACGGCCCCAAACAGCCATAGCCAGCAGGGGTGAGGTGGCACTGGTGCTACCTCACGATCGCCCTTATTTATCGGCCGGTTTACCGGCCGACCAATCAGGGCACCTGCTGCGGGTGTCACTCCCCCAACCCGCTCCGCCCCTTTTCTGGAGCACGTGAGCGGGTGCGAGAAGAAGACCCCGGGAGCTGGGGACCCCGATCCCCGGCGTCCATGTTGGGATCGGGGCCCCAGGAGCGGCGGCGGCGACATGTGTGCGGGAGCAGCAGTAGGTGGTAAGTGACAGCCTCCTGCTGTTGCTTAGAAACAGCTCCCAGCATGCAAAAAGGGCATGCTGGGAGCTGTAGTTATGCAACAGCAGGAGGCATACCACCACAACTCCCAGCATTCCCTTATGGGCATGCTGGGACTTATAGTTTTGCAACAGCTGGAGGCACATTTTTTCTATGGAAAAGTGTACCTTCAGCTGTTGTATAACTACAACTCCCAGCTTGCACAAACAGCTAAAGTGCATGCTGGGAGTTGTAGAGGTACATCTGCTGTTTGCATAACTACAACTCCCAGCATGCCCATTGGCTGTCGGTGACTGCTGAGAGTTGTAGTTTTGCAACAGCTGAAGGCACATTGGTTGTGAAACACTGAGTTAAGTAGCAAACCAGTGTGTCTCCATCTGTTGCATAACTACAATCCCCAGCATCCCCAGCCAAAGTAGTATGCCTCCAGCTGTTGCATAACTACAACTCCTAGCATGTACGGTCTATCAGTGCTTGCTGGGAGTTGTAGTTTTGCAACAGCTGAAGGCTCATTGGTTGCAAAACACTGAGTTTGTTACAAACTCGGTGTTTCACAACCAGTGTGCCTACAGCTGTTGCAAAACTACAACTCCCAGCATGCACTGATAGATCGTACATGCTGGGAGTTGTAGTTTTGCAACAGCTGGATGTTCCCCCCTCCCCAATGTGAATGTGCAGGGTACACTCACATGGGCGGAGGTTTACAGTAAGTATCCGGCTGCAAGTTTGAGCTGCGGCAAATTTTCTGCCACAGCTCAAACTGCCAGCGTGAAACTACTGTGAACCCCTGCCCATGCGACTGTACCCTAAAAACACTACACTACATTAACACAAAATAAAATAAAAAGTAAAAAAACACTACATATACACATACCCCTACACAGCCCCCCTCCCCTCCTCAATAAAAATTAAAAACGTCTGGTACGCCACTGTTTCCAAAACGGAGCCTCCAGCTGTTGCAAAACAACTACTCCCAGTATTGCCAGACAGCCACTGACTGTCCAGGCATGCTGGGAGTTTTACAACAGCTGGAGGCACCCTGTTTGGGAATCACTGGCGTAGAATACCTCTATGTCCACCCCTATGCAAATCCCTAATTCAGGCCTCAAATGCGCATGGCGCTCTCACTTTGGAGCCCTGTCGTATTTCAAGGCAACAGTTTAGGGTCACATATGGGGTATCGCCGTACTCGGGAGAAATTGTTACAAATTTTGGGGGGTATTTTCTGCTATTACCCTTTTTAAAAATGTAAAATTTTTGGAAAACCAAGCATTTTAGGTAAAAAAATATATATTTTTTTTACATATGCAAAAGTCGTGAAACACCCGTGGGGTATTAAGGTTCACATTACCCCTTGTTACGTTCCCCGAGGGGTCTAGTTTTCAAAATGGTATGCCATGTGTTTTTTTTTTTTGCTGTCCTGGCACCATAGGGGCTTCCTAAATGCGGTATGCCCCCAGAGCAAAATTTGCTTCCAAAATGCCAAACGTGACTCCTTCTCTTCTGAGACCTGTAGTGTGCCAGCAGAGCACTTTTCACCCCCATATGGGGTGTTTTCTGAATCGGGAGAAATTGGGCTTCAAATTTTGGACCAAGCATTTTAGGTAAAAAAAATTTTTTTTTTACATATGCAAAAGTCGTGAAACACCTGTGGGGTATTTAGGTTCACATTACCCCTTGTTACATTCCCCGAGGGGTCTAGTTTCCAAAATGGTATGCCATGTGTTTTTTTTAGCTGTTCTGGCACCATAGGGGCTTCCTAAAGGTGACATGCCCCCCAAAAACCATTTGTCGCTCTCCTTCCCTTCTGAGCCCTCTACTGCGCCCGCCGAACAATTAACATAGACATATGAGGTATGTGCTTACTCGAGAGAAATTGGGTTTCAAATACAAGTAAAAATTTTCTCCTTTTTACCCCTTGCAAAAATTCAAAAGTTGGGTCTACAAGAACATGCGAGTGTAAAAAATGAAGATTTTGAATTTTCTCCTTCACTTTGCTGCTATTCCTGTGAAACACTTAAAGGGTTAAAACACTTACTGAATGTCATTTGAATACTCTGGGGGGTGCAGTTTTTATAATGGGGTAATTTGTGGGGTATTTCTAATATGAAGACCCTTCAAATCCACTTCAAAACTGAACTGGTCCCTGAAAAAGAGTGAGTTTGAAAATTTTGTGAAAAATTTCAAAATTGCTGCTGAACTTTGAAGCCCTCTGATGTCTTCCAAAGTAAAAACCCCTAAATTTTATGATGCAAACATAAAGTAGACATATTGTATATGTGAACCCCAAATTTTTTTATTTTGAATATCCATTTTCCTTACAAGCAGAGTGCTTCAAAGTTAAAAAAAAATGCAAAATTTCAATTTTTTTCATCAAATTTGGGGATTTTTCACCAAGAAAGGATGCAATTTCCCACAAAAATTTACCACTATGTTAAAGTAGAATATGTCACGAAAAAACATTCTCGGAATCAGAATGTTAAGTAAAAGCATTCCAGAGTTATTAATGTTTAAAGTGACAGGGTCACAAGTGTCTACCATACCTAAAAATGTTTTTTACAAGTATTGGCATGCTCATGTATTGTGTGAGCCTGATAATGTTTATCTGAGAGTAGTGGCAGATAACGGGCAACCAATACCCAGACATGGATATTGGGAGCCAATCATTCAGTTGGGAGAGCAGGTACAGTACAGACCAAAAGTTTGGACACACCTTCTCATTCAGAGTTTTCTTTCTTTTCATGACTATGAAAATTGTAGATTCACACTGAAGGCATCAAAACTATGAATTAACACATTTGGAATTAACATAACAAAAAAGTGTGAAAATATGTCATATTTTAGGTTCTAGCCATCTTTTGCTTTGATGGCTCCTCTTCCACACCAGCACACCTGTGAAGTGAAAACCATTTCAGGTGACTACCTCTTGAATCTCAACAAGAGAATGCCAAGAGTGTGCAAAGCAGTAATCAAAGCAAAAGGTGGCTACATTGAAGAACCTAGAATCGGACATATTTTTTGTTGTTTCACACTTTTTTGTTATGCATATAATTCCACATGTGTTACTTCATAGTTTTGATGCCTTCAATTTGAATGTACAATTTTCATAGTCATGAAAATAAAGAAAACTCTGAATGAGAAGGTGTGTCCAAACTTTTGGTCTGTACTGTACTTAGAGGGCAGGGAGTGATTGTAACTAATGTGTCAGATAAGGGATCTGCTGAGTTTATATTGGGGATGAACATCATGAAAAACAGTTTTGCTGAGATAGTAGATTCCTTGCATGCCTTTCTCCCCTACATGTCCCCCTCAGGCCAGTGGGCTGCGCAGCACCACTTGAAATTCTTACAAGCGGAACAGAAGTTTGCCAACAAGCAAGGCGAGGCTAGATCTGCAGAGTACGAGTTCAAGACATCAGGTCGGTGACCTTTCAACCCAATACAGAGACCATCATCTGGTGCCGTGCACGTCCTGGAGTAAAGAACAAGAACTATCAAGCCCTGCTGGAGCCTATGCCGCTGGAAGATCATCCCCTTGTACGAGCTGCTAGGAGCCTTGTCACGGTTACCAACGGGAGAGTCCCAGTCCAGTTAGTCAATCTGTCAGATGTTGCTGCTATACTGCTTAAATATACCCCAGTCACCCAGCTGTATCTTCTAGAGTCAAGGGACATCTTAACAGAATGCAAGGTGGCCCAACAGCGGTCGGCCCAAGTGACTCTGGGATCTGCTGCAAGTTCCCCTGATCCCTGGTGGGCACAACTCCAAGTGGGAGACGAGACCACTCTGAAAGATCAAGTCAGTGGAGTCATGAATGTCCAGAAGAGGTACCACAAGGCTTTCAGTAAAAACTCCACAGACTTTGGACGCACATCCATGATCCAGCACAGGATCCTGACAGGTGACAGCCCACCTATCAAAGAAAGACATCGTCCGGTCATGCGCGGCATGTATCAAACTGTTAAGAAGATGCTGGTTGACATGAAGGACACTGACGTCATTCAAGAGAGTCAGAGTCCCTTGGCGGCACCCCTTGTCTTGGTCAAGAGGAAAGATGGGACCATCCGTATTTTTGTCAACTACAGGAAACTAAATAATGTCACACATAAGGACGCTTATCCCCTTCCAAGAATCGAAGAGTCACTTACAGCCCTCGGGTCGACTGCTTACTTCTCCACTTTGGACTTAACCAGTGGGTATTGGCGGGTACCTATGGCCGAGGAAGACCGAGAGAAGACAGCCTTCGTGACACCCATGGGACTGTTAGAATTCAAGAGTATGCCATTTGGGCTGTGCAACGCCCCTGCTACTTTCCAGCGTCTGATGGAGCGGTGCCTGGGCCATCTCAACTTCCAAAGTGTCCTGTTGTACCTAGATGATGTAATTATGTACTCTAAGTCCTACTAGGAGCAACTTAGTCACCTGTCAGAAGTCTTCCAAGTCTTGATCAAACATGGGCTGAAGATTAAGCCATCCAAGTGTCATCTGCTTAAACCTCAGGTACATTACCTAGGTCATGTTGTCAGCACCGGGGGAGTCCAGCCAAATCCGAAAAGATAGAGATCAAGGACTGGCCTACCCTGCGCACAGTAAAAGAAGTCAGGAGCTTCCTGGGATTTGCCGACTACTACCGCCGCTTCATTCAAGATTGCAGTACCCCTTACAGCTCTCCTCAGGGGTACAGCGAAGGAGAACTACAGTGGAAGACTACCTGTTGAATGGGCCGAAGAGCAAGATACAGTGTTCTGAACTCTTAAAAACACCTGTTGACAGAACCAACCATCCTGGCGTATCCATACTACAGTCAGACGTTCCGGTTGTATACTGATGTCGGCTTTGAAGGTCTGGGAGCTGTCCTTTCCCATGTCCAAGAAGGGCAAGAGCGAGTGATAGCCTATGCCAGTTGTGTGAGGAACAGAGAAGAAAAATACCTATTACAGCTTCTTCAAGCTGAAACTCCTCGCCCTTGTATGGGCCGTAACTGAGAAGTTTTAAAAACTACTTGGCTGCCACGCCATTCACTGTCTACACAAATAATAACCTGTTGGCCCATCTGCATACTGCCAAACTGGGTGCCTCAAGATTGGCCAACTATAACTTCACCATCAAGTACAGAAGTGGCAAGTCAAATGTCAACGCCGATGCATCTCGAATGACCCCGGCGAAGAACCCCCTGTGGAAGATGAGTGGGAAGTCGTGGAGATGCCCCCATTTTACCAGAAGTTCATGAGTCAGAATACTGTGACCACCCTTGAAGAGGGTGAACCCAGGTCCAAGAAGGTCCAGGAAGACCTATACACCTGGATGACTCTACAAGACGAAAGTTGAGTCATGGGGGATCTGTTGGACTACCTTCTGATAAAAAAAAGGTTTAAACCCGTCTATGCCGGGCCCAGTGTGACTATGAGTTTAAACATTTGTGAACACAGAGCAGGCGACTGTTTGTGCACAAAGGATTGTTGTACCAAAACTCTTTGGATCCGGTTTCTAGTGATCGACTTCATCAGATTCTGGTTCTCCGAAGAGACGCTACAATGGTCCTCAACGCATATCATGATCAGTCAGGACACTTTGGGGTCCACAAGACCAAGTCTTCTGTCAGACGAAGTTTCTACTGGATTGGGATGCAGAGCGACATCGAGAAATGGTGCAGCGAGTGTGCCGTCTGCAACGTCACCAAGAATGGGCGCAAAGATGCAAGAGCACCCCTCGATTCTATCCAGAGTGAAAAGCCTAACCAGTTGGTCACGCTAGACCATGTCAAGTTGTCTCCTACCTGGTCCGAGTACACTTATGCTCTCACCATGGTGGACCACTACTCCAAGTGGGTTGTTGTAGTGCCCATTAAGGACCTCACAGCCAAAACCACGGCCCAGATGTTCTACACTCATTGCTTACAGATCCTTGGGTGTCCGGAGTCTGTACTAACGGACCGAGGAACAGCCTTCGAGGCCCAACTCATAGGAGCTTTGTCCGTTCCACGCCTGCAAGAAACTCCGGACTACTAATTACCACTCTCAAGGGAATGGGGCTCTGTGAGCACATCAATCAAGTTTTTATCCACATGCTGCGAGCAGCGTCTGTGTCAATGCACGAAGAGTGGCCCTGGCTGTTGCCCGAATTGCTGGAAGTTTATAATAATACAGTCCACTGTTCTACTGGATACACCACATTCTACTTGATGATGGGCCGACACGGACAGCTGCCAAAAGATCGGATGTTTGGACTTCAAGCTCCCTTCAACAACTCTCCGCAAAAAAGATTGTCAATAAAAAGATGGGCGAGGCTCAGCAAAGGACAAAGCAAGACTACAACCGTCATGCCTCCGTCAAACCCCTCCAGTTAGGCAACATGGTCTGGCTGCGGAAATTCCCGAGGACCCACAAACTGGACTCCACTGGGAATCGGAGGCCTACACGGTGACGGCGTACCCTACCCAGACTCAGATGTGTACGCAATCCAGAAACCAGGGTACGAGCCACAAATCGTCCACCGTAACCGGATAAAGTTGTGTTGCAAGGAAGACCTGCCTGAACCTCCTGTACCTCCTCCGCCAGCTGTCAGACCTACACGAGAGTACGTGCTTGGAGAGGGGATCCATCCATCCATGGATGTCCCCATGTTCTCTCCCAGCCAACCTGCAATTGTTCGGTATCATGCCATCTCAAGGGCCGGTGCAACCAACTCTAGTCACCCCACCGGCTCCAGTCCTGTCACCTTTGGCACCAGTCTACATTCCAGTCTCCATGTCTCCTGTATCGTTGCCAGCCAGTCTGAGTTCAGATAGTCCAGAACCAGCTCCAACTCTGCAAATGGATCTTAAAAAGGTTTCTATCACTCCAGTCGTGCCAAGAGCTCCCGAAGAGGGAAGTGTTTTTGAGTCACAAGAGGTGGTGCTGAGTAGATCCCAATGGTCTAACCAGGGTCAGTTACCCGCAAGATACAAGGACTAACATCATGTACAGTCAAAGTTTAATACAGATTAAAGTCGTGTACTACACATAGTCATTACATACTCATAAACTGATGTACACGTCTCATATACATTAGGGCTGTAGTACTCACTACATATCAGTCCATTAAAATGTCTTGTTGTTGCATATGTCTAATGTAATTTTTTGTGTCCACGTGATCAGGAAACCTTTCTGGTCAGAAGGTATTCCTGTACCCACAAAGCACGTAACCTAAAAAGTCAAAGGTAACAAATGTCTGTTATCTAATAAATGTCTATATAACTAGTGTTCTGGGGAGGAGTGTCTAATGCCAAGGGACCCCAGTAGCCAGAGCATTGGGCAGAAAGCCTCCGGCAACCCAATCCGCCAGTGTTATGTCTTAGTCACATGTATAAATTGTTGTTATATACATAGTCAAATGTTATATGCATAGTCAAATGTCATAATATGCATAGTGATAGTCAAATGTCATAATATGCATAGTCATAGTCTATAAGTCATGTTTATACCATAGTCATAGGTATGTTGTCATTGCTATACATAGTCCTTATTCTCCAGTAATCCTAAGGTTTTTCAGTTATGCAATTTATCAGAGTGTGTATGGACATTGATACAGAGACTCTATTGCATTATCAGTTTTGTCAACAACAGCCTGGAAATGGATGTTGGTTACAATGCTCCAGGACTGCTTGCGGCCCTGAGGCCATTTAGCTTCTCAAAACCTCCCAGGACAGACGTTGAGGGCGACTTTGCTTAATTAGGGGCGGTTTGTGATGTCCCAGTACGGGATATGCTCCTACAGTCCTGTCAGGTTGAGTTCCTGTATGTCCTCAGGGCTCCCCTGCAGTGTTCCCCCATAAAGTGTAAAGGTTGTGTATTAAGTGTAAAGGACCTTTGATATGGTCACATGATTGTTAGTCACATGATAATGGTTGTCACATGCTTAAGTCATATGTTTTGTTACCCAGGGAGCACCAAGTGACCCGCAGTTGGCCTAAGGGCTCCTTGGTCAGCCCCCTTTATAAGAGGGGGAGGAAATACAATCACTCTCTTAGATCCTGAGGTCAAGTCCAGTCCAGACATCTCAGAGCCAGTGTCAAGCACATCTGGAGGCCTCAAACCTAAATTGCAGCCACAAGTCTGTAAGTCAAGTCATCTTTGTCTGCTGTCACTATCTTCAGTCACGTCAAGTCAATTGTAGTCAGCGTGGCCTGCACCTATAGTCTGCAAGTCTCGGCAAGCTGCGAGGTCCTCTGTGTTACTGGTCACCTCCCTGGGATCCCGGCCAAACTGTATAGACTGTAACACCTGTCTAACCTCAGTAAAAGCTACCGTTAACCTTAACCTGGCCTTGGACTATCATTTGCCCCGCCAAACCTAGGACTAGCTACCTTTGGGTGATTACATAGGCAAACCACGTCCTGGTGTCATGAAGGGGTTAATACCATTTACCCCTGTGCAACACTGCATTCAACTTCCTGGGGACGGGGACGCCGCAGAGCCGTCGGAGTATGTCAGAAGCTCTGGTCGGCTTCTTACATGACAGTAGGCTCAGCCTATCACTGGCCAAGGCAGGACATCGCTGCGGTTGGTAATACACCGACAGCTCTGCGGCGTCCCCGTCCCCAGGAAGTTTGAATGAGGTTACCAGTGCTGGACAGTGAGGCCTGTGCCGGACCAACGGGGGCACGTAGGAAGGTATGTTAAAGTTTGTTTTGTTTATTTTTGAGGCCCGGGCACAGGAATATATAAAAGTCTTGCACTACAGTTGTCCTTTAAGGGTGCCAATAATTTTGTTCAGCCCATTTTTGGAGTTTGGTGTGACATTATGTCCAATTTGCTTTTTTCCCTCCCTTTTTTGGTTTAGTTCTAATACACAAAAAGGAAATAAACATGTGTATAGCAAAACATGTGCTACTGCAATCCTTTTTTGTGAGAAATACTTCATTTTCTTGAAAAATTTCAGGGGTGCCAACATGTACGGCCATGTCTGTATTTAATTTTGGTTGACTTCAGTAAAGTTTACCCATGTTTTGCTAGTTATCTGTATGTCTAGATACACAATCATGAGTACACTAATCAGACATCTCACAAAAGTGAGAATACCACCTATTGTGTAGACCCCAGTTACAAAAGTTACAAGGCTGCACATGGGAACATACAGGGTCAGCCAATCACAAAACAATCTTAGCTACCTTGGATTACTCCCCCAATCCTCCTTGTTGCTCCACACAGGGGTGTAGCTATAGAGGTAGCCGAGTTAGCAGTTGCACTGGGGCCCTGGTGCCTAAGGGAGCCCCAAAGCTATCTGCCCCATAAGAGATCAGTATTATAATTGGCAAATGGGATCCTGTTGCAGATTTTGCATCGGGATACAGAAGCTACAAGCTACGCCTCTGGCTGCACACTATGGATTCTCTTTTCTGGTTACCCACCAGTCTCTGTACATCAAGTAGTAGTGAAGTCAACATGGGTAGATCTGTCATCACGAAAGTCCCCCCCTAGTGGAGGACTAGGGATGCCTGGTTAGGGTATATTTAGTCTAATCTCTTTAGTTCATGTGCACTGTGAATAATAAACACCTGATTGCCTTTTTAAACAATGTCTTTTTCCTGCAGGCATAGCATGGTGACAGAGCCTCTCTGGATCGATAACTTATTTCTATGCAGCGTCCCAAGGGTCATTTTCATGGCCAAGATTAGGATATTACTTTCATGTGAAGTGAAGGGTTAGCCACTAAGGAGGAGTGTGTTACAGGCTGTGTCAGCTTTACACCTCAGATTGCTAATTGATTTTTTTTCTTTTGCACTTTGTAAATCCTGTAATTTTAATGCTGAAGATAAAAGGTTTAAAGGGATATTGTCCTGCCTCAACTGATAGATGTATAGTATTACCTAGGTGTAAATACGAGAAGTGTTTCATTCTGGGTTTCCAATATGTCTTTTGTGACTAGTGACAATTCCAAAGAAAGTACTATCTTATAACCAAACTGATAGGATCAGTCAAAAGTCCGCCTAGAATTGTATTGTGATCAGCTTGATAGTGGTAATCTAAAGCACCAATAACTTTTAGTTCACAAGATTAACAATTAACATACATTAAAGGTGTTTTCTGGCACTTAAGTGGGCTCTGTCAGATACAAATACTTTTGATATGTTGTAAATCATGCAAAACCAATAGGATTTGCAATTGCTTTCATTAGAAAATCCACAGGATAGGGAACAAGTAGCTGATCGCTGGAGTCTGACCACTGGGACCCATCGTGATGTCCGGGTCATAGATTAAGGTGCATGTTGTAGATGTGTGACCATGTCTGTTCCTCTATTTGAATTTGCAATGTAAAATAGATATGTATGTTTGGCAAAGTGGAGTTTAGTACCACGATTTCAGTGCCACCTCCATTCCCTTCACAGTGGCTGCGGCATTCTCTTCTGTCCGGACAATGGCCCTGCATGAGCCTTCTGCGCCTTGTGCCTGTGTATTCTTGTTGACCTCATGTGACTTGACCTTACTTGTTTCCTTATGTTGCCTTTGCCTTCTGGTTTGGTTACGGGCCACTCTCTAATATTCACCCATTGTCTGTCCTGAATCTGCCCCTGGTTTGCAATGTTGTACCTTGTATGTTGATGACCTGGTTTGTTTGACTATGCTTAATATTCTGAAGCCCCTGTGCATAGATAAGTGTAGGAACTATCACCCAGTTGGTGGTCTGTTCCTTACGACAGACATGATAGTTGTTGGTTTTACACATAAAAAAAAGTTAGTTAAAAAAATCTATTTAATGCTTTAAAGGACATCTGCAGCAAAATACAACTTATCCCTTATCCACAGGATTGGGGATAAGTGTTTGATCACGGGGTCCGACCGCTGGCACCCCCCGCGATCTCCTGCAGCCTGATCTTTGCCGTGGCTCTCCCGTGTAGGAGGCATTCCAGCCGTAGCGTGACGTCGAGCCAACACACCTCCTCCATGTAGTTCTATGGGATAGGCGGGGATGTAGCGTTCGTGCCTCCGCACCTCTCCCATAGAACTGTATGGGGAGGGGGCGTACCGTAGACCTCAGAGAGGTCGACACTATGCGCATTAGCCCCTCAAATAGAGCGGCAGTGAGGGGCCCCGTTTGGGAGATCGCGGGGGGCCTCAGCAGATGGACCCCCCGCGATCAGACACTTATCCCTTATCCTGTGGATAAGTTGTCTTTTGCTGCAGATGTCCTTTAATTCATGGTTAAAAACACCAAAACACTACATATAATGATTAAATGGATATTCTTCAAAGATATGTTACAGCAGTGAAACAGCAGTATATACAACATTCAAATAATAATGTGAAAACATCAAGCTTCAGTAGGTCCAACTAAGGCAGTAGGCCCCACTTAGCCCTACCACTGTTTTAAATAATAGTATCACAGAGGGAAACCTGATTGGTTACCTAACTGTTGGTAGTTCAACCAAATCAAAATATATTTACCCTTATGTATGTTTCAATTACTTCTCTTAAGAAAAAAAAACTATGAAAACAGAAAAAACAATGATGAATAAATGATAGAAAATGAATGGAAAGATAAATATGGCACGCTTTTCGATCTTTGGTGCACAAGCAGGTTTCCAACCCGTTCTGTCAAATAGAAGAAGACTTGGCACTCAAATTCATAAAGTGTGAAGAATTTATTTCAAGCATTCTTATTTACAGTTACTGTCGTCAGTGTCGTTGCGACCCTGCTGCGGGGGGTGTGGCCCGCACCAGGTGACACCAAGCTAATGGGGTGACACCAAGACGCTCCGCAGCACCCCCCCCCCCTTCCCAGCTACACCGACACCCCCCATCTGTGCCCGACCGGCCTCCCGTCCGTCAGCACCCCCCCCCCGCCTTCACCTGCGTTGTGCGGTGGGCCCGTCCGTCAGCACCCCAACCCCCCCCCCCCCCGGCCTTCACCTGCGCTGTGTGTGCGGTGCGCTTGTCCGTCAGCACCCCCGTCCCCGGCCTTCACCTGTGCTGTGTGTCAGTCCGTCATCACCCCTCGACTACCGCATGGCTGCGTAGGAGGACGTCAGTGACGTCACTTGCAGGGCGCCCGGGGAGAAGGATCGCTGCGCTGGATGGGTGAGTGTGTGTGTCTGTCTCTGTCTCTATATCTGTCTGTGTGTCTCTGTCTGTGTGTGACTCTGTCTGTGTCTGTGTGTTTGTGTGTGTGACTCTGTGTGTGTGTGTGTGTGTGTGACTGTGTGTGTGACTCTGTGTGTGTGTCACCTGTAGTCACTGATATCATTGTACATTCTCCTCTCTATGTCCTATCAGAGCTGTAGTCGCTTGTCAGTTCTACAGTTATGGTGAGTGAAACTACAACTCCCAGCATAACCTTACCACTGCTCAAAGGGGTACTCTACTGGAAAACCTTTTTTTTAATCAACTGGTGCTACAAAGTTAAACAGATTTGTAAATTACAGTGACCCCCCGACTTATGATGGCCCCGACATATGATCATTTCAACATATTCCATCATATGTTGAAGGCAGCATCGACATATGATGCTGCTGTGTGTCGGGGTGTCGGGGCCATCGTACAAACAGCTATCTGACAGCGCTGACAACTTCAGCAACTGACAGATAGTTGTTTAATGTGCCCCGTGTGCCCCGTTCTGCCTCCTGTTACTCACATGCTGTCCTGCTAACTCATACAGGCTTCCACTGTGAGCTCTGTGTAAGCCCCGCCCCCCCCAGTGCAGCCATATCCAATAGCCTGCAGCATCTTGCTGCAGGCATCCAATGAGCTGCTGACTGCCCTCCCCTTCCTTTCCTATAGAGCTGTAGTCGGCAGGATCGTAATGGAGGACATTCTGTCTCCCCTGAAGGTATTTAAAGAACTGTACAGTACTGAATGCGATGTCACACATCACATACAATACATATACACACTATACACCCCATACATCAATGTTTCCCTATCAGTGTGCCTCCAGCTGTTGCAAAACTATAACTCCCAGCATGCCCAGACAGTCAATGGCTGTACATGCATGCTGGGAGTTGTAGTTGTGCAACAGCTAGAAGGACCCTGGTTTGTTAAACACTCCCCATACACTCCACATACAATGGTCATCCCAGAACCAATTAGCAGTTTCCCATAGAGATATGTATTCAACATACAATGGTTCCAAGGACCCAGAACCAATTACCATTTTTACATAGACATATGTACTCGACATATGATGGTTTCAACATATGATGGTTCTCCTGGAACCAATTAATATCATATGTTGAGGGACCACTGTACTTCTATTTAAAAATCTTAATCCTTCCAGTACTTATTAGCTGCTGTATAAGCGATTCACAGGAAGTTCTTTTCTTTTTTAATTTCTTTTCTGTCTGACCACAGTGCTCTGTGCTGACACCTCTGTCCATGTCAAGAACTGTCTATAGTAGGAGCAAATCCCTATCCTGCTCTGGACAGTTCCTGACATGGACAGAGGTGTCAGCAAATAGCACTGTGGTCAGACTGGAAAGAACTACACAATTTCCTGTGGAGCATACACCAGCTTATAAGTACTGTAAGGATTAAGATTTTAAATAGAAGTAATTTAAAAATCTGTTTAACTTTCTGGCACCAGTTGATATAAAAGAAAATGTTTTCCAGTGGAATACCCCTTTAAGTAAATCTGGGAGCTGTATATTTAAATGGTGAAAACGTCTTTAACACTTTTCTATTCTGTGGCAACTGGTATATCTGATTATTATACTGGAGTTTCTCACAATGGGCTACAACAGTGGTGTCTGTCACAACAGGCTAAAAACTTACTGGTAGGTATGGGGGTGACACAATTTTCTACTGCACTGGGTGACACCAACCCTAGCAACTCCACTGACTGTCGTTTCGGTTTATATGTTGGACCTTCCTCAGAAATCTGTGAGGTTAGCATATACTGTATGTATGATTAGTGTGACAAAATAAGAAAAGAAAAAAAACAAATATCACAACAGAAATGGACCAAATACAAGCAAGTGTCTCCAAAATAACTATATAAGATACAATGATAAGTATATATATTTGTAGTTTAGATTGGATAAATCCTGGCATTAAACTAAAAAACACAACCTATTACAGTATATTCAATAATAATATAATATATTCCCTAGGGTTAAAGGCATAAGGTAAAACATAGATCTGTGCACAATATACATCTATTTTGTATAGGCCTATAGTGCATCAATTAGATAATGGTAAGGTGCAGGTATATGGAAAAACCAAAAACAATAAAAAGTGAATAAATAAAAGTATATAAATCCAGAACTCCTATCTAAAATATACAGGAGTCCTGGAGGTTCACTGGTTCCCGATCCTAAGGAGAATTTGCCGCTGGGGATCCTGGCAATCTCTTATGCAGCACGACCACGGGGCCGGAGAATTGTGACGTCATGACTCTACCCCCGTGTGACGTCACGCCCCGCCACCTCAATGCAAGTCTATGGAAGGGGGCATGATGGCCTTCAGGTCCCCTCCCATAGACTTGCATTGAGGGGGCGGGGTGTGATGTCACATGGGGGCGGTGTCGTGATGTCACGATACTTCGGCCCTGTGGTTTGTGAGGCTTCAGACTCGGAGCCTCCAATGCAGCGTGGAGCACACACAGGTGGGTGCTGCATGAGAGATTGTGGGGGTCCCCAGCGGCGGGACCCCTGCGATCAAACATCTTATCCCCTATCCTTTGGATAGGGATAAGATGTCTTGGGTCCGGAGTACCCCTTTAACAAAATATACACAGTGGTATATAAGAGGTCTGTCAGTTCATATGTAGGTAACAGGATAAACACATGGAACGGATATAGCAGATGGCCATTGTATTAGGTGTAAGTACTCACTGATTGCTGTGGAGATGTGGAACTTGGAGAACGGCTAGCTGCTTTGAGCATGGTGTTTAGTGGCGCGATCTGTGATCGCTGAATCATGTAAGGCAAAAGCAAAGGGTTCCATCTATTAGAAGGCGCCCAGCCGGAAGTGCGGGAGTCCAACTTCCATTATGCAGATTGCATTCAGCAGGGGACATACTAACAAAAATAAGATACAGGTAGCATTGAAGTTAGTGATAAAATGTGAAAAAGATATAGGGGAGCAAGAGACTGGAGATATGTAAGAAATAACATTATGTAGCCTACATCAGATGGAGTGCAGCAAGCGTGTGATCATGTGGGAGGGGTGGGGCCAGAGGGATTGAGGCATATGAACAGGCAGAGCAATGCTCTGCGCAGTGGAACGCAATGTGCGTTCCAGCACATAGAGATGTGGGAAATGTAATGGTTGTGCATGCAGTGGAATGCAACGTGCATTCCAGCGCATAGAGATGTGTGGAATGTATAGATTGCTGTGTACAGTGGAATGCAATGTGCGTTCCAGTGCATAGAGATGTATGGAATGTAAAAGATAACCATTAAGCCAATAAGGACTACAGTAAAATAGGAACTATGGGTGAGATTTATAAAAACCTGTCCAGAGATAAAGTTGCTGAGTTGCCCAAAGCAACCAATGAGATTGCTTCTTTCATTTTTAAAAAGGCCTCTAAAAAATGAAAGAAGCGATCTGATTGTTTGCTATGAGCAGCTGAGCAACTTTTTCTCTGGACAGGTTTTGATAAATCTCCCCCTAAATATAAATATATATATATATATATATATATATATATATATATATATATATATGTGTGTGTGTATGATGAATACATTGGCCTTAATGTCCATATGTAAGGCGGCTTTATGGGGTATAATATGTGGGGTATCAAATAAGAGATAGTGTAATGTGTAATTAGATGATTGTGTGTTGGTATTACTATGTAGGATATAGTGAAAAAATGTGGGAATGGTAAACTGAAAAAAATACATTTGACATAATGATATAAGTTAATATGGCATAAGAAGTAGTCACACTAAATGATCATTAAAGAGAGAAGGGAGAGAAAGGGGAGAAAAAAGGGAGAAAGTAATGAGAAAATAATCAAAGGATACAAGTGACATCAAACCGAACCTCCACAGCGAATCCAGTGTTCAAGTAGCCTAAAAGAAAAGAAATTCGGTCAAAACAATGTAGAGTCAAATATATTTCATGACAGTTGTGTGATGTCATAATCACGATTGAGTCCTCTAGGTTATAGTGTCTGAGAGGCCAGTGTTTCTGAATAATACTGTGTACCCGGTAGGCAAACGGATTGTACATGTGTACGAAAGGTATGCGTTTCTGATTGGCGTTCTTATTTCATGGGACACAGGGTTGTAGACATTTTTGGAGTACATGTTCAGGGAAACCTCTATGAGTGAATTCATTTTTCATTTCTTGGACGCTTTTTTGTTTAGTCTCTTCATTAGTTACTATGCATTTTACTCGTTCGAATTGTAAAATCGGTAAGGAAGTGAGAGTGGATCTGGGGTGAAAGCTACTGTAATGTAAGAGATGATTCCGGTCTGTTGGTTTAGTGTATAAATCTGTACTTATCATTCCTTCACTGTTGACATGGACCATGATATCAAGGAAACTAACTGATTCTGTACAGTAATGTATTGTAAATTGGAGTTCAGGCCAGATGCTATTAATGTATTTGTGAAAGTCAAGCCAGGGTGTCAAAAGGACCCTCCCATATGCAAAATATGTAATCTATATAACGTTTCCAAGTTTTTGCATGTTCGCGGAAGAGGTCATTGGCATATGGGGGGGCCACATTCGACCCTATAGCGGCACCCTGCGCCTGGAGGTAAAAGGTGTCCTGGAAAAGAATAAAGTTGTTATGCAATACAATGTCCAAAAGTGAAATACAGAAGTCGATACTAGGTGTATCCATATTGGATTTGTGGAGTAATCTGGAAACTGCCTGTATGCCTTTTTCATGCTGAATTGAAGTATATAAGCTGTTCACATCAAATGCAACAAGTAAGGTGTTCTGAGGGACTTGGTCAAGTTCTTAATGAGATTAAGGAATTGCCCCGTGTCCAATAGAAAAGAGGTAGTGTTTTTGATTAGTGGAGTTAGGATTTTTTCAAGACAGATGGACAGTGGGGAAGAGATGGAGTCTGTGTATGCAACGATTGGTCTTCCTGGGGGATTTGTCAAGTTTTTGTGTATTTTTGAAAGGGTGCATAGTACTGGGATTATGCATTACAATTGATCAGGAAATTATGTGACTTCAGGTCTATAACCCCAGATTCCAAAAATCGATCTAACATGTCTATTATTTTGTCCCCAATGTTCCTTGTAGGGTCTCTGTCAAGAATTCTATAAACTTTCTGGTATGCTAGTTGAGACTGAATTTCTTGGATATAATCAGATTTATTCTGGACTACTATGGCCCCACTTTTTCTTTGCGGGTTTAATAATGATGGTTTCATCATCCCTGAGTGATTGCAAGGCCTGTGTATCTGAGGTATTTAGATTGTGAGGATAATGAAGGAATCCTCTTTCAATCTCTGTTCTGAAACGTGTTATATCTTGTCCGACCAGATTTATAAAGGTCTCTACGGGAGGTGAGCTCCTGGGAGGGGTGAACCTACTTGGTGTCTTTAAGCCTAAATCTTGTAGGTCAATAGCATGACAGTTACAGGGGACGTCACCGCTGACCCTGCGACCCGTTCTCCTGCCAGAATTTGAAATTTAATGTGTATATAAGAAACTGGAACACACTGGGGGAGATTTATCAAAACCTGTGCAGAGGAAAACTTGCCCAGTTGCCCATAGCAACCAATCAGCTTGCTTCTTTCATTTTCATGAAGGCCTGTGAAAAGTGAAAGAAGAGGGACAGAAGAAAAGTCCCTTTTGCAATACTTGGACCTCAACTGGACTTAGATTCTTTGATGAAATGTTAACTACGGGTGTGGATGCGGCTGGACTCTCCTTACCTGGGATCTGGTCAATATGGGTTCTCTTTTGTTGTCTGCGGTTTTGGCCCCCCTTTGTATCTTCTTCATCATGGTCTTCGTGGTCCTAAAAAAGGGCCCTGGTAACGATTGTATCGCCCTCCTTTCGAACTGGAGGAAGCAGAGTTCTGTGATGTGGCACAACTGCCATAGTAGCCTGTCTGATAGGCATAGGAATCTTGCCATTTGTAAACACAGTTGTGCAAGTGATCTTCAGTGTCTCTGATAAATTTGTGTTTTTTTTTTCTTTCCAATTCCTTATGGTGGGTAAGTAGTGTAGCATTAACTTTATCCTTAAGAGATGTTAATTCTTCTGAACTCAAGCTGTCTGTTAGCTGTGTCTCAATGTTGGTGATTTTTTCCTTGGGTTGAGTTGATTTCTTTTTGTAGAAACTCAATAGTGCGGGGGATGATGTCCGTGGAACACTTATTAAAAATGTTCTCAAAAATGTTGCAGTATTGTTGTTAAATATAGTCGGACATAGGCGTACTCTTAATCCCCTGTGGCTCCTTTCAACCTTTAAATCTTCTGTTAAGGTAGCGCAATGAAGTTCCAAGCTGACCAGGTGTGTGGATTCTTTCTCAAAACTGCGAGTACGGAACTCATGTGTTGTAATTTGGAGGAAGTACCCTGGAAGGGTGGTCCTGGAGACGATGTTGGCTGATGTAGGCCGTATCCTCGGCACTGTAGCAAAAGGTATTGGTTCTCATTTAGGAGGTGCCCATATAGGAAAGGATCATTCATAGAAAGATAGATATGGCACTCTCCTCAATCTTTGGTGCACAAGTAGGTTCCCAACCCATCTTGTCAAATAGAAGAAGACTTGGCACTCAAATTCATGAAGTGTGAAGAATTTATTTCAAGTAATCTTATTTACAGTTACAGGTCCATATGTTGGACCTTCCTCAGAGATCTGTGAGGTTAGCATATATGTATAATTTTATGTAAATACAAGACGCTTCGTATTATGCTTAAAACCTCTTTTACTCACTCAGCAGCAAAAGAAATGGATATGTATATATTAATAATAAAACAGAAAAACTTTGATAACAAAGGTATGGCATAGCCAAACATGTTGACATATTCAGTGGCCAATCAGAGTATGAAGACAGGTATAATAGTTGTAACACTCACGTTTCAGAAGACAGGAACTCAGATGTATGTGGATCCGCTGGACCTGTGTGGCAGATGACTCGGACCGTGCCAGGGAACGGAGTCTAAGATGCCGCTGGTCTTCACCAGAGCCCGTCGCAAAGCAGAATGGGTTTGCTGATGCAGGTGACACCCAGGTAATAACCCCCGGCAACGGCTCGACCACACAGGCGGCTGAGGAGATGTGAAGCACAGGAGGCATGAGACAACTCGTAGTCAGGATAGCTGTAGGTCAGGGCAGGCAGCACAGTAGCGTAGTCGGGACATAGCAGAAGTTCAGTAGGCAGGCGGCAGAGAAGCAAGGTAAGGTCACAAGAGCAGGAGATCTGGTACACGGCAGGGCAATACATAGGAATGCTTTCTCTAGGGCACAAGGCAACAAAGATCCGGCAGAGAACTGAGGAGGGTGGAGGAATTTATCAACAAGACACAGCTGGTTACACTAATGAGCGTCCCGTCGGCAGCAGAAGGTAAGGGGACCATGCGCTCACGGCCAGCATGTGAGGCCGGAGCGCATAGCGTAACAGTAACCCCTTCTCTTTGGTCTCCCCCTCCTTTTACGATAGAGGAAACTCCTGAGAAGGTCATGGTCCAGGATATTCTCCTCAGGTTCCCAAGATCTCTCCTCAGGACCGTAACCCTCCCAGTCGACCAAAAAAAATTGTTTACCTCTCACAGTTTTTGCAGAAAGGATGTGCTTAACTTTGTAGACATCTGATGAGCCGGGGACAGGAGTTGGGGGAGGATTCTTCTGAGAAAACCGGTTTACAAAAAGGGGCTTGAGGAGAGAGACGTGGAAGGAATTGGGAATACGTAACGTAGCAGGTAGACGGAGTTTGTAGGAAACAGGATTGATCTTTTGTAGAATCTGGAAGGGACCAAGGTAGCAGGGACCAAGCTTGTAACAGGGGATCTTGAAGCGGATGTATTTGGATGAAAGCCACACCATGTCACCAGGAGAGAAGGACGGAGGAGGTCTTCCACCTTTATCTGCTTGCACCTTCATGAGTGAAGAAGCCTGGGAAAATGACTGTCGGGTCTGTTGCCAGACGGTGGAGAAGTCACGGATCAGCTAATCAACAGCAGGCACACCGGAAGGAGGAAGAGGAGGACGGAGATGGAGTCCATAGACAGCAAAAAAGGGAGACGACCTCGTGGACTCGGAATCCTTAAGATTATATGAGAATTCATCCCAGGGGAGAAGGTCGACCCAATCATCTTGGTGAGCTGAAACAAAATGCCGAAGATAGGTCTCAAGGATTTGATTGACCCTTTCCACCTGACCGTTGGACTGAGGGTGATATGCCGAGGAGAAGTCCAGATTGATGTCCAGACGGTTACAAAGGGCTCGCCAGAACTTAGAGACAAACTGCACACCTCGATCCGAAACGATATGTTGTGGAAGACCATGTAAACGAAAGACATGCGACAATAAGTACTTCGCCAGCTGTGGAGCAGAAGGAAAACCTGGTAGAGGAGTGAAGTGAGCCATCTTGGAAAACCGATCTACCACGACCCAGATGACAGTGTGAAGGTGACAGATCGGTGGTGAAATCCATGGCGATTATGGGACCAGGAAGTCTCTGGAATGGGTAAAGGCTGTAAGAGTCCTTTGCCGAGGAGTTTTGTCACGGGCACAAGTTACACAGGACCAAACAAAATCAGAAACATCACGTTCAAGATGGGGCCACCAGTAGTGCCGGGAAATAAGAAGTAGGGTCTTGCGTATTCCAGGATGTCCTGCTGTCCAGGAAGAATGACCCCATTTCAAGACCTTGCGTCTCAATCTGGTGGGCACAAAGGATTTTCCCGGAGGAATTTGCTGAATCTCTGCAGGAGCGGCAGGAATCAAACGGTCAGGAGGAATAATGTGTCTATGCGTGGAGTCCAAACCAATGACGTCAGAGGACCTGGAGAGTGCATCAGCCCTGATGTTCTTGTCTGCAGGACGGAAGTGAATGAAGAAGTTGAAACTGGAAAAGAACAGTGACCATCTTGCCTGGCGGGGGTTCAAACCCTGAGCAGATTGAAGGTATAGAAGATTCTTATGATCGGAGTAGATGCTGACCGGATGAGAAGAACCTTCCAGTAAATATCGCCATTCCTCCAAAGCTAGCTTAATAGTGAGGAGTTCACGATCTCCAATGGAGTAATTCCTCTCAGTAGGAGAGAAAGTCTTGGAGAAAAAGTTACACTCTTGCCCTTGGCGTTTTTCTGTGTGAGGACGGCTCCCGCTCCAATAGATGAGGCATCAACCTCCAACGCAAAGGTCCTCTCTGGATCAGGTCTTGTAAGCACGGGAGCAGAGGCAAACGCAGACTTTAAACGGGAGAAGGCCTCTTCAGCCTCTCGAGGCCAAGACTTAGGATTGGATGCTTTTTTAGTGAGAGCTACAAAAGGAGCAACCAAGGATGAAAAATGTGGGATGAACTGACGATAATAGTTAGCGAATCCCAGAAAGCGTTGAATTGCACACAGGCCCGAGGGACGAGGCCAATCCAAAACTGCAGATAACTTATCTGGATCCATCTGCAGGCCCTGATGAGAGGCAATGTAGCCAAGAAATGGAAGACTAGACTTTTCGAACAGGCATTTCTCCAATTTGGCGTAGAGATGATTCTTCCGTAGTCTCTGAAGAACCAGACGAACATGAGCACGATGCTCCTCTAAGTTGGAAGAGAAGATCAGGATGTCATCAAGGTATATGACAACACAGGTGTAAAGAAGATCACGGAAGATATCATTAACGAATTCCTGGAAAACGGCTGGAGCATTGCAGAGACCAAATGGCATAACAAGATACTCAAAATGTCCGTCACGAGTATTGAAGGCTGTTTTCCATTCATCTCCCTTGCGGATACGAATGAGATTATACGCACCGCGTAAGTCCAGCTTGGAGAAGACCTTGGCACCACGTAAACGGTCAAAAAGTTCTGATATAAGAGGTAAAGGGTAACGGTTCTTGACCGTGATTTTGTTAAGTCCCCTGTAGTCAATGCATGGACGGAGTGAGCCATCCTTCTTCCCTACAAAGAAGAAACCTGCTTCTGCAGGAGAAGAGGACTTACGGATAAATCCCTTTTGGAGATTCTCCTGGATATACTCAGCCATGGCTTTGGTCTCAGGAACTGAAAGAGGATATATCCTCCCACGAGGAGGAGTGGTACCAAGCAGAAGATCAATAGGGCAGTCGTAAGGATGATGTGGATGCAGAGACTCAACCTGTTTCTTGCAGAAGACATCCGAGAAATCTTGGTAAGGTGGCGACAGGCCAGGTAAAGGTGGAGGACGAGAAACAACTTTACGCAGAGCAGATTGGAGGCAAAAATTTTGACAGGATTGTCCCCAGCGAATTATTTCTCCAGTTCTCAAATCCAGTTGCGGGGAATGGCGTTGCAGCCAAGGAAGACCAAGAAGAATCTCAGAAGTACAATGTGGCAGAACATAGAATTCAATCTTCTCTTTATGCGATACTCCCACTTGCATGACGAGAGATTCAGTATGGAAGTGAACCTTACAGTCCAGATTTTGTCCATTTACAGAGGAGATGAACAAGGGCTTGGCAAGCCGAGTAAGAGGAAGATGATACTTGTGGACTAAAGCCGCCTCAATAAAGTCACCTGCAGATCCGGAATCCAAAAATGCTGTAGCGCTGAAGGAAGACTTAGCTGAAGCGAAGACTTGTACAGGAATAGTTAAGCGTGGAGAAGTAGTATTCACACCCAGGGATGCCTCTCCCACATACCCTAGGTGTGGACAAACAGTACAGTCCTTGAGAAAGTGCTCCGGGCTTGCACAATACAAACACAAATTCTCGTTGCGTCGTCGTGACCTCTCCTGCTGTGTAAGACGAGGACGGGGACACGTGCGCCGGAGAAGAGAGGTGGAAGCAGAGGCAGGGGAAACACCCGGAGAGTGACAGACTGGGGCTAGCATGCGGGTGCGTCCCACAGTGCAAGTCCCAGCCCCGTCGGTAGCAGAAGGTAAGGGAACCATGCGCTCACGGCCAGCGTGTGAGGCCGGAGCGCATAGCGTAACAATAGTGACAGTTGCCCATATTTCCTCCTCTTCTTTTGCTGCTCAGCAGTACATATAGATGAGTATTACTGTTCTCCTTATTTCTTATATTATTCCATTAAGTTTTATATGTATTTTGAATCTCATTATTAAAATGTAATTGTTTTTCCCTTCATATATTACCAATATATACATCCTTCTTCTCTTTACATATATATATTTCAATTTATTTCTATATTTATATATAATATTTTTCCCCCTTCCCCCCCCCCCCTTTTTTCTTCCCTTTCCCCCTTCCCCTCCGTTTATCCTATTAATTCCTATTCATATATTGTCTTATGGTCATATTATCTTTCCTTCCTATTGTCATTCCATTATCCTTCCTCGTTTTTGGACCTTATTTCTTCTTATCTTATTGTTCCTTCCATTTCCACTTAGATTTTACTTAATTTCGCTCATATCTGTATTCTTTTCTTATATCATATCTTCCGCTCACTTACCTGTGACTTTTTACTCTTTCCGGTTTCTTTCCACGTCCCGCATCTTGTTCGCTGTCTGCGCAGTCGTCTTCTTTACTTCTTTATTTCTCCTGAGTCGCGGCGGCCATCTTTTCTTCAGCAGTGAGACTTCGGTGGCCGTTCTCGCGATAGTACGCAGTGTGGTGATCACCTGCGTCACAGTGGGCGCGAGTCCTGTCAGATTCAATTCCTGTCAGGATCCTGTCAAGTAACAATCGGAAGTTTATTGCTCAGTTTATTTATACTGATAATATTTATTCTTCTATATATATTTCCACTAGTTCTGATCATTATTAGACATCCTATTTAATATAGTGATTATTCTGTTTATTACTGACTATATTCTTCATTCTCCCATTACTGACCATATACCTCTGAGTTACACTATATCTATAGTTACCTATAGTCAGTTAAATATATTTATGTAGTGTATTTCTCATTTCTATTGTTCATACAATAAATATAATTTATTTTTCTATCATGGACACTTCTGAGGACACTAGAATTTCTAACAGGGATGTACGTCAACCATCTTTATCCTCTGATAGTAAGATCCCTGATCACTTACAATCAACAGTGGATGAGTCAGTAGCTCGTTCAGTCCACTCTGCTATACATATCGTACAAGATAGCATTAATAAGTCCATATCTATGGAATTATCTAAAGCTGGTCCTTCTAGTGAAATTCCAGGACCTCTTACCCCCTCTGAAATCTACTGGTCACCAGAAACATCTGTTTCTAAATTAGCTAGAGGTTTTAATACCTCAAAAAAGGCTAAGGCTAAACGCCATCATATTACTGACGACAAAATTCCCTCCAAAAAATCTTGTAAGGGAACATGTCAAGATTACCCCCATAATAAAAGATCTAAGTCAGATCATTCTACTGGTGTCCATCAGAAACACCTCATACCCTCAGTTCTTGAGGAGGTTACTTCAAAAAGAGCCAAAAAAGCCACTAAAAGATCTAAACCAGATTCCTATAACGAATCCCATTCTGAAGATTCAGATGTTTCTCCTGATGCTGATGACATTTTTATCTCTGACTACTCCTCTGAGGAGAGTGGAGAATTGGCAGAAGACCCTGATAATCAGGAAGATTGCATTCCAGTAGAGTCGGATCAATCTTACTTCGATCCCGCTCTAATTCGCCATCCCAGGTCAGGGGAATGGCTTTCCACCGGTAAGGTGGCAAAATTTGTATCTGCTAGAGTGTTCAAAAGTCCCATTTGGACTAGCATCAGCTCCATGGTGCTTCACCAAACTTCTAAAACCAATTGTGGCCCTTCTAAGAAGCTGAGGTGTTCGTCTAGTTATTTATCTAGACAATATTCTCCTTATGGCTCAAACCGAATCAATTCTACTCTCACACAAAGATTGGACTTTATCCCTTCTAACCAATCTGGGTTTCCTTATCAATCACAAAAAATCCGTTCTCCAACCTTCTCAGGAATTGGAATTCCTGGGCTTTACGATCAACACCCAGTCGACCATTCTAAGTCTTCCTCCCAGGAGACTGAAAATTATCCGCAAAGAGATTCGCCAAATTCTTCACAAAGATCTTATCTCTCTGAGGACGATAGCTCGGATTGTGGGCCTTCTCTCAGCTTCCATTCAAGCTGTCTTTCCAGCCCCTCTTCATTATCGAGCTCTTCAACATCTGAAGATTCGACACTTGAGAGAAGGTCTGGGGTACTCAGACGTCGTTCCCCTGTCATCAGACGCCAAGGAAGAACTTCTTTGGTGGCTATCTCACATTCAGGATTGGAATGGGAAAGCAATTTTCAATCCCAACCCAGACCTTAATATAGAATCAGATGTCAGCCTAGTAGGCTGGGGTGCTCGTTGTGATTCCCTCTCTACTGGAGGGAAATGGTCTACTTCTGAATCTATCCTTCATATCAAGTTGTGTCTACTAAATTATTTCAATCTGATGCTACTCTTTCTGACATTTTGAAAGCTGCAAATTGGTCTTCCGACTCTACCTTCAAGACGTTTTATTTTAAACCTGAGTCTCATGTCTCTATGGTTCTTGTATAATTACGAATGGTATTGTTTTATTATTATTATTTTATTGCTGCTATTATTTCTCTTTATCTGTTTTAATATTACTATAGCTTTAAACTAGCATAATACGAAGCGTCTTGTATTTACATAAAATTGAAGATTTTCCTATCCTTGGTGAAGGAAAATATAGATTTTATTAAAGACAAGACGCGAGTATTATCCCGCCCTATATTCCCATCCCTATAATATGTCTTTTGTTGTTTATTTTCACAGCATCCTAGAATATCCTTCATTGAAGAAATGTCTTCTCTTCTTCCAAGACTGTTTATTCCTTGCTAAAGACTGTTTCGTTTGGATTACTACCATAGCATGTTCCTGTTTTGAACTGTTTCTTCGCTCCAAAGAAGAGGAGGAAATATGGGCAACTGTCACTATTATACTTGTCTTCATACTCTGATTGGTCACTGAATATGTCAACATGTTTGGCTATGCCATACCTTTTGTTATCAAAGTTTTTCTGTTTTATTATTAATATATACATATCCATTTATTTTGCTGCTGGGTGAGTAAAAGAGGTTTTAAGCATAATACTCGCATCTTGTCTTTAATAAAATCTATATTTTCCTTCACCAAGGATAGGAAAATCTTCAATTAGTGGGACAAAATAAGAAGAAAAACAAATATCACAACTGAAATGTACCAACTACAAGCGTCTCCCAAATAACTATATGGGATAAAATGATAAGTATATACCTCTGTAGTTAGGATTGGATAAGTCCCGGCATGAAACTAAAAAACATAACCTATTACAGTATATCCAATAATGATGCTAAATGGCAAACTAGTGCTGTTATATCAGGGAATATATTCCCTAGGGTTCAAGGCATAAGGTATAACATAGATCTGTGCACAATATACATCTATTTTGTATAGTCCAATAGTGAAGAAGGAAATAACGCTGGCACTACCTTGCTTAGAAAACCGTCTTGTGTGGGATGCGGCAGGTACACGGGAGAATGCCAGACAGGATCCGGATGGTGCTCTAGTGGACCAACAGCAGTAGAGATGATTGTCTCAGGTGTAAGAACACACGTCCGCGGCACTCGTCTAGGATCCAAACTTTATTAACAGCTTAGGCAGAACACAGCCTGTTATAAAAATATAAAATAAGGATAAATTGTTATATCAGGAAGGAGAGTGGAAATATGAAGAAGAAACGAGAATACAGGGCAGACTGTCAGGCTGGGGATTTCATACCAGGACTAAATGAATATCCCACGTGTGTTATGTTTGGAAAAGAATATGTCCTAAAAAAGAAAAGTAGAATTTATATACACCTACAGTAAATAAGGGCTAGTTCACATTACCGTCAATCCCCATTAATCCATGCCCATTCTCAAATCCGTTCAAGCCATTTGCACATGGTTTGCAAACAGCTATACATGGATACCATTGATATCAATGGGATTTTTTTTCAGTCCTTTGACACCCATTTGCACTTGATTAGTTCCTAATCAGTTATTTTTAGCGAAGAAAAGACATTGCATGCAGTATTTTTTTCTCTGTCAAAAATAACGGATTAGAAATGGATATATGAAATTTAACATTGAAGTCTATAGTAAACGGATGTGCCTGTAATGTCACCTGGTTGGATCCGTTTTTTCAAATACGTTTTTGATCCCTTTTCCCTTCTGAGCATGCTCAGAATAGGTCTGAGCAACCAGAAAATACCCAAATGAACCAGGAAGAGCAGGAGAAGGCCAGCAGCAAACTCAACCACACCCAGCAACACTCAGCAGCAAAATCGGCAGCACCCTGCAACACCCAGCAGCAAACTCAGCAGCAACCAGCAGAAAACTCAGCAGCACCCTTCAGCACACTCAGCAGCACCCAGCAGCACCACAATCAGGAAGGTGAGTGCAAGCATGGGCAAAATAACTCTTCTGACCCATAGAAATCTGAGGGTTTTTTTTTGTATTGTATCTGTAGATTTTATCGCTACAATTTTAGTTTGGATGAGACTTTTTGATCGCTTTGAATTTACATTTTTTTAATGGTTTCTAAAGTGACTAAAATGTGCAATAAAAAAATTGCCCTCATACCTCCCGTACATTTTTTTTCCGTCTCAACAGCGTGAATCACAAGTAGTATCACATGAAGAAGCTAGAGTTCTAGAGTAGTATCTGCTGAAGAAGGATCTAGAGTTTGTAATTTTTTTTTTTATTTGTTCCCCTAATCCATAATTTTGTGTTTGACTCAAAAATATTTTTTTGGACAAATAGTCGCCAACATCAGATGAGCGGGCCAAGCCAGCAAGCCGGAGGGCCAAGCAGTAAGTTTTTTTAAAGAATTATTGTGCATTGTATTTTTTTCCAAACATAGGGGTAGATTTATCCAAACCTGTACCAAGAAAAAGTTGTCCAGTTGCCCATAACAACAAATCCAATCGATTAACAAGGCCTCTGAAACTAAAAATAAGCATTCTGATTGGTCGCTATGGGTAACTTAACAACTTTTCCTATGCACAGTTACATTCCTATTTCTGACCTTATATTTTTTTCTACACAGGACAGACAGCAGCATCAAGTGCAGAAGCACCAAACCAGGACACAGCAATGGAGAAGGAGGCAGGCATCTCATAGCTGGGGTAGCAGTTGGGGGATCTGTCAGTATCTAATCTTTTATAAACAATGTACAAGGTTGTTTGCTCATAACCTGTGTAGAGGAAGAGTGAGGCAGTTGCCCCTATCCACCAATTAGATTTCTTATTTCATTTTGGACAGGCCTCCTAAAAAATAATATGCAGTCTGATTGCTTCCTATGGTCAACTGCACCACTTTTCCTCTACACAAGTTTAAGAGAAATCACACCTACAAAGTGGAATATCCTTAATTTTTTTTCACTATTTCTCCACACAGGGCTCTACCAGGGACAGGACCAAACCACGGGACCAAGTCCAAGAGAAGATAGTGATTGATTCCGAGATGCTCATAGACTTGGTCCGGGATTGTCCTGCTTTGTGGGACCAGTCAGATCCCCAACATGCAGATCAAACTGCCACCAGACGATTGTGGGAGGATTTTTTCTCCCACATTGTCGAGCAGGGAGATTACATCTGGGATGACCTGCAGGAATAGCAGTGTCAACATTTCCATTAGTTATTTTTAAAATTTCAAGAGGTATTCCCCTGGAAAACACTTTTTTTTTATCAACTGGTGCCAGAAATTTAAACAGATTTGTAAATTAATTCTATTAATTTTTTTTTAATCCTTCCAGCACTTATCGGCTTCTGTATGCTACAGAGGAAGCTCTTTTCTTTTAGAATTTTCTTTCTGTCTGAACACAGTCCTCTCTGCTGACACCTCTGTCCATTTTAGGAACTGTCCGGAGCAGGATAGGTTTGCTATGGAGATTTTCTCCTACTCTGGATAATTCCTAAAATGGACAGAGGTGTCAGCAGAGAGCACTGTGGTCAGACAGAAAGGAAATTCTAAAAGAAAAGAACTTCCTCTGGAACATACAGCAGCAGATGGACTGGAGGGATTAAGATTTTTAAATAGAAGTAAATGACAAATTTGTTTAACTTTCTGGCACCAGTTGATTTAAAAAAAAAATATTTTCCAGTGGAGTACCCCTTTAAAGCATTATCCTTAATAGTTTTTTTTCCTTCTTTTAGGACATCTTCCAACCTAACTGAACCCCTGGACTCTGAACCTAAGTTGCCTACTGGTACTGGTGAGGAGATCAGCTAGTTGTGGGTTGACAGTTCACCAGGTGCGAAATGGTAGGAGACATATATCGGTGACCTGGAGGATCTTATGAGGGTGTCGCAAGACGCCCTGATAAGACTAGATGCACAAATGACAGGTTTAAGGGATGAGATCACCAGGCATGTTAGATGCCCTCAAAATCCACCACATTTTCTGTGGAAACCTTAGAAAATATGTTGGGATTTTTCGAAAAATGTTGGGGGCACGCCCCCTTTTTGGTGACCACACCTCTTTTCCCCAATGGCTACATCCTTTTTTGGGTTTTGTCAATAAAATGGAGAGTTGGTCGTGTTTTTTCCAATTCTGGTGAAAATTCTGGCACAAATTCTGGCACAGAAAGAATTACTTGCACAATGCACCATATTCTGGTGCACAACCCAACAAAATATGTCAGGTTTACAATAGTAAATCAGGGCAATTGTGTCTCTTCTACACAAAATGTGCAGCACTGTTAACAGTCTATTACCAAGAACCCAATGGTCACTCGGGCTGAGCTCCAAATATCCTGTGTGCAGACGGGAGAAACTTTCAGGAGGTTAAAGGGGTTCTCCGGTGCTTACACATCTTTTCCCCTATCCAAAGGATAGGGGATAAGATGCCTGATCACGGGAGTCCCGCCGCTGGGGACCCCAAGGATCATGCACGCAGCACCCAGATTGTAATCAGTCCCCGGAGCGTGTTCGCTCCGGGACTGATTACAGGCGACCACCTGGCCGGCGGCGTGTGACGTCACGCCTCCGCCCCCATGTGACGTCACGCTCCGCCCCTCAATGCAAGCCTACGGGAGGGGGCGTGATAGCTGTCCTTTGGATAGGGGAAAAGATGTGTAAGCACCGGAGAACCCCTTTAAACTTCACTGCTGCACTCCACCAATCTGAACTTTATGACAAAGTGAAAGAAGCCTCTCCTCTGTAAGACAAGGATTTTTGGAAAACTGCCACTGCAGTTTTTGAGCCAGAGACAGAAGTGTTTTTAAAAGGAATGGAAAATATAAAGGAAGAGCTTATACTTCCCTTTATACTGGATTCACTTCTGACTTTGGCTCAAAAACTGCAATGGCCTGTGTGGAAACATAGCCTAATTTAATTTATCATTTTACATGCCATGTTGTGAAAGGTCATGATGACCAAAATATTGGTATATGTCCTCTAATATAAATATATAACAGTCACCTAGAAAAAAAAATCTGGAAAGGAGAATAATGTTTGTTATGCCGAGCGCTCCGGGTCCCCGCTCCTCCCCGGAGCGCTCGCAACATCCTCGCTACGGCAGCGCCCCGGTCAGATCCACTGACCGGGTGCGCTGCGATACCGCCTCCAGCCGGGATGCGATTCACGATGCGGGTGGCGCCCGCTCGCGATGCGCACCCCGGCTCCCGTACCTGACTCGCTCTCCGTCGGTCCTGTCCCGGCGCGCGCGGCCCCGCTCCCTAGGGCGCGCACGCGCCGGGTCTCTGCGATTTAAAGGGCCACTGCGCCACTGATTGGCGCAGTGGTTCTAATTAGTGTGTTCACCTGTGCACTCCCTATGTATACCTCACTTCCCCTGCACTCCCTCGCCGGATCTTGTTGCCATCGTGCCAGTGAAAGCGTTTCCTTGTGTGTTCCTAGCCTGTGTTCCAGACCTCCTGCCGTTGCCCCTGACTACGATCCTTGCTGCCTGCCCCGACCTTCTGCTACGTCCGACCTTGCTCTTGTCTACTCCCTTGTACCGCGCCTATCTTCAGCAGTCAGAGAGGTTGAGCCGTTGCTAGTGGATACGACCTGGTTACTACCGCCGCTGCAAGACCATCCCGCTTTGCGGCGGGCTCTGGTGAATACCAGTAGTAGCTTAGAACCGGTCCACTAGCACGGTCCACGCCAATCCCTCTCTGGCACAGAGGATCCACCTCTTGCCAGCCGAATCGTGACAGTAGATCCGGCCATGGATCCCGCTGAAGTTCCACTGCCAGTTGTCGCCGACCTCACCACGGTGGTCGCCCAGCAGTCACAACAGATAGCGCAACAAGGCCATCAGCTGTCTCAACTGACCGTGATGCTACAGCAGCTACTACCACAGCTTCAGCAATCATCTCCTCCGCCAGCTCCTGCACCTCCTCCGCAGCGAGTGGCCGCTCCCGGCCTACGACTATCCCTGCCGGATAAATTTGATGGGGACTCTAAGTTTTGCCGTGGCTTTCTTTCACAATGTTCCCTGCACTTGGAGATGATGTCGGACCAGTTTCCTACTGAAAGGTCTAAGGCTGCTTTCGTAGTCAGTCTTCTGTCTGGGAAAGCTCTGTCATGGGCCACACCGCTCTGGGACCGCAATGACCCTGTCACTGCCTCTGTACACTCCTTCTTCTCGGAAATTCGAAGTGTCTTTGAGGAACCTGCCCGAGCCTCTTCTGCTGAGACTGCCCTACTGAACCTGGTCCAGGGTAATTCTTCCGTTGGCGAGTACGCCATACAATTCCGTACTCTTGCTTCCGAACTATCCTGGAATAATGAGGCCCTCTGCGCGACCTTTAAAAAAGGCCTATCCAGCAACATTAAAGATGTTCTGGCCGCACGAGAAATTCCTGCTAACCTACATGAACTCATTCATCTAGCCACTCGCATTGACATGCGTTTTTCCGAAAGGCGTCAGGAGCTCCGCCAGGACATGGACTTTGTTCGCACGAGGCGTTTTTTCTCCCCGGCTCCCCTCTCCTCTGGTCCTCTGCAATCCGTTCCTGTGCCTCCCGCCGTGGAGGCTATGCAAGTTGACCGGTCTCGCCTGACACCACAAGAGAGGACACGACGCCGCATGGAGAATCTCTGCCTGTACTGTGCCGGTACCGAACACTTCCTGAAGGATTGTCCTATCCGTCCTCCCCGCCTGGAAAGACGTACGCTGACTCCGCACAAAGGTGAGACAGTCCTTGATGTCAACTCTGCTTCTCCACGTCTTACTGTGCCTGTGCGGATATCTGCCTCTACCTTCTCCTTCTCTACTATGGCCTTCTTGGATTCCGAATCTGCAGGAAATTTTATTTTGGCCTCTCTCATCAACAGGTTCAACATCCCGGTGACCAGTCTCGCCAGACCCCTCTACATCAATTGTGTTAACAATGAAAGATTGGACTGTACCATACGTTACCGCACGGAGCCCCTCCTAATGTGCATCGGTCCCCATCACGAAAAAATTGACTTTTTGGTCCTCCCCAATTGCACTTCCGAAATTCTCCTTGGACTACCATGGCTTCAACGCCATTCCCCAACCCTTGATTGGTCCACAGGGGAGATCAAGAGCTGGGGTACCTCTTGTTTCAAGGACTGCCTTAAACCGGTTCCCAGGACTCCCTGCCGTGACCCTGTGGTTCCCCCTGTAACCGGTCTCCCTAAGGCCTATATGGACTATGCTGACGTATTTTGCAAAAAACAAGCTGAGACTTTACCTCCTCACAGGCCTTATGACTGTCCTATTGACCTCCTCCCGGGCACTACTCCACCCCGGGGCAGAATTTATCCTCTGTCCGCCCCAGAGACTCTTGCTATGTCTGAATACATCCAGGAAAATTTAAAAAAAGGGGTTTATCCGCAAATCCTCCTCTCCTGCCGGAGCTGGATTTTTCTTTGTGTCCAAAAAAGATGGCTCCCTACGTCCTTGCATTGACTACCGCGGACTTAATAAAATCACGGTAAAGAACCGCTACCCCCTTCCTCTTATCTCTGAACTCTTTGATCGCCTTCAAGGTGCCCACATCTTTACCAAACTGGACTTAAGAGGTGCTTATAATCTCATCCGCATCAGGGAGGGGGACGAATGGAAAACTGCATTTAACACTAGAGATGGACACTTTGAGTATCTGGTCATGCCCTTTGGCCTGTGCAACGCCCCTGCCGTCTTCCAAGACTTTGTTAATGAAATTTTTCGTGATCTCTTATATTCCTGTGTTGTTGTGTATCTGGACGATATTCTGATTTTTTCTGCCAACTTAGAAGAACACCGCCAGCATGTCCGCATGGTTCTTCAGAGACTTCGAGACAATCAACTTTATGCCAAAATGGAGAAATGTCTGTTTGAATGTCAATCTCTTCCTTTCCTAGGATACTTGGTCTCTGGCCAGGGACTACAAATGGACCCAGATAAACTCTCTGCCGTCTTAGATTGGCCACGCCCCTCCGGACTCCGTGCTATCCAACGTTTTTTGGGGTTCGCCAATTATTACAGACAATTTATTCCACATTTTTCCACCATTGTGGCTCCTATCGTGGCTTTAACCAAGAAGAATGCCAATCCTAAGTCATGGCCTCCTCAAGCGGAAGACGCTTTTAAACGGCTCAAATCTGCCTTTTCTTCTGCCCCCGTGCTCTCCAGACCTGACCCATCTAAACCCTTCCTATTGGAGGTTGATGCCTCCTCAGTGGGAGCTGGAGCGGTCCTTCTACAAAAAAATTCTTCCGGGCATGCTGTTACTTGTGGTTTTTTTTCTAGGACCTTCTCTCCGGCGGAGAGGAACTACTCCATCGGGGATCGAGAGTTACTGGCCATTAAATTAGCACTTGAGGAATGGAGGCATCTGCTGGAGGGATCAAAATTTCCAGTTATTATTTACACCGATCACAAGAATCTCTCCTATCTCCAGTCTGCCCAATGGCTGAATCCTCGCCAGGCCAGGTGGTCTCTGTTCTTTGCCCGGTTTAATTTTGAAATTCATTTTCGCCCTGCCGACAAGAACATTAGGGCCGATGCTCTCTCTCGTTCCTCGGATGCCTCGGAAGTAGAGCTCTCTCCGCAACACATCATTCCTCCTGACTGCCTGATCTCCACTTCTCCAGCCTCCATCAGGCAAACTCCTCCAGGGAAGACCTTCGTCTCTCCACGCCAACGCCTCGGAATCCTCAAATGGGGTCACTCCTCCCACCTCGCAGGCCATGCGGGCATCAAAAAATCCTTGCAACTCATCTCTCGTTTCTATTGGTGGCCGACTCTGGAGACGGATGTTGTTGATTTTGTGCGGGCCTGCACTGTCTGTGCCCGAGATAAGACTCCTCGCCAGAAACCTGCTGGTCTCCTCCATCCTCTGCCTGTCCCCGAACAGCCTTGGTCTCTGATTGGTATGGACTTTATTACAGACTTACCCCCATCCCGTGGCAACACTGTTGTTTGGGTGGTCGTTGATCGATTTTCCAAGATGGCACATTTTATTCCTCTTCCTGGTCTTCCTTCAGCACCTCAGTTGGCAAAACAATTTTTTGTACACATTTTTCGTCTTCACGGTTTACCTACGCAGATCGTCTCGGATAGAGGCGTCCAATTCGTGTCTAAATTCTGGAGGGCTCTCTGTAAACAACTCAAGATTAAATTAAACTTTTCTTCTGCTTATCATCCTCAATCCAATGGGCAAGTAGAAAGAATTAACCAAGTCCTGGGTGACTATTTACGGCATTTTGTTTCCTCCCGCCAGGATGACTGGGCAGATCTTCTACCATGGGCCGAATTCTCGTACAACTTCAGAGTCTCTGAATCTTCTTCCAAATCCCCATTTTTCGTGGTGTACGGCCGTCACCCTCTTCCCCCCCTCCCTACTCCCTTGCCCTCTGGTTTGCCCGCTGTGGATGAAATAACTCGTGATCTTTCCACCATATGGAAAGAGACCCAAAATTCTCTCTTACAGGCTTCATCGCGCATGAAAAAGTTTGCCGATAAGAAAAGAAGAGCTCCCCCCATCTTTTCTCCCGGAGACAAGGTATGGCTCTCCGCTAAATATGTCCGCTTCCGTGTCCCCAGCTACAAATTGGGACCACGCTATCTTGGTCCTTTCAAAATCTTGTGCCAAATTAATCCTGTCTCTTACAAACTTCTTCTTCCTCCTTCTCTTCGTATTCCTAATGCCTTTCATGTCTCTCTTCTTAAACCACTCATCATCAACCGTTTCTCTCCCAAACTTGTTTCTCCCACTCCTGTTTCCGGTTCTTCTGACATCTTTTCCGTAAAGGAGATACTGGCCTCCAAAAAGGTCAGAGGAAAAACTTTTTTTTTGGTTGACTGGGAGGGCTGTGGTCCTGAAGAGAGATCCTGGGAACCTGAGGACAATATCCTAGATAAAAGTCTGGTCCTCAGGTTCTCAGGCTCCAAGAAGAGGGGGAGACCCAAGGGGGGGGGTACTGTTACGCCGAGCGCTCCGGGTCCCCGCTCCTCCCCGGAGCGCTCGTAACATCCTCGCTACGGCAGCGCCCCGGTCAGATCCACTGACCGGGTGCGCTGCGATACCGCCTCCAGCCGGGATGCGATTCGCGATGCGGGTGGCGCCCGCTCGCGATGCGCACCCCGGCTCCCGTACCTGACTCGCTCTCCGTCGGTCCTGTCCCGGTGCGCGCGGCCCCGCTCCCTACGGCGCGCGCGCGCCGGGTCTCTGCGATTTAAAGGGCCACTGCGCCACTGATTGGCGCAGTGGTTCTAATTAGTGTGTTCACCTGTGCACTCCCTATGTATACCTCACTTCCCCTGCACTCCCTCGCCGGATCTTGTTGCCATCGTGCCAGTGAAAGCGTTTCCTTGTGTGTTCCTAGCCTGTGTTCCAGACCTCCTGCCGTTGCCCCTGACTACGATCCTTGCTGCCTGCCCCGACCTTCTGCTACGTCCGACCTTGCTCTTGTCTACTCCCTTGTACCGCGCCTATCTTCAGCAGTCAGAGAGGTTGAGCCGTTGCTAGTGGATACGACCTGGTTACTACCGCCGCTGCAAGACCATCCCGCTTTGCGGCGGGCTCTGGTGAATACCAGTAGTAGCTTAGAACCGGTCCACTAGCACGGTCCACGCCAATCCCTCTCTGGCACAGAGGATCCACCTCTTGCCAGCCGAATCGTGACAATGTTTTTATGCAAACAGGTAAAAGGTGGGGAATGAGAGTGCAGGGTTGTTCCAGACCAGGGCAGGGGTGGACTGACCGGTCAGTCCATTCGGATGTTGTCAGAACGCCCGGCGGGAAAAAGGGCCCACTGTCCGCCACCTGCGTTAGGTCTGTGCGGCTCTGATGTCGGAGCTGTTACCGTTATTCCGCTCCCAGACAGCCACTGTAGCGGTGGCCCTTTAAGAGAACCGCAGTGGCTGCCTGGGAGAGGCGCTTAGGTCATGCCCTATGGTGATGTGAACCTCACGTGAAAGCGCTGCAGAGCCAGACTTCACTGCTGCCACCTCCACCGGAGACCAGTGCCTCCGCCCAGCTTTTCCTCAGTGTATGGAGCCCTGCTTGTCTTCAGTGTATGGAGCCCTGCTTGTCCTCAGTGTACGGAGCCCCGCTTGTCCTCAGTGTACAGAGCCCTGCTTGTCCTCAGTCCAAAGGTCCCTGCTTGTCCTCAGTCCACAGGTCCCTGCTTGTCCTCAGTGCACAGAGCCCTGCTTGTCCTCGGTGTACAGAGCCCTGCTTGTCCTCAGTGTACGGAGCCCCGCTTGTCCTCAATGTTCAGAGCCCCGCTTGTCGCCAGTGTACGGAGCCCTGCTTGTCCTCGGTGTACAGAGCCCTGCTTGTCCTCGGTGTACAGAGCCCTGCTTGTCCTCAGTGTACAGAGCCCTGCTTGTCCTCAGTGCACAGAGCTCTGCTTGTCCTCAGTGTACAGAGACCCCCTTGTGCTCAGTGTACAGAGCCCTGCTTGTCCTCATTTCACAGAGCCCCGCTTGTCCTCAGTGTATAGAGCCCTGCTTTTCCTCAGTGTACAGATCCCTGGTTGTCTTTAGTGTACAGAGCCCTGCTTGATATCGGTGTACAGAGCCCTGCCGAATAAGTGCCCTGATCTCTCAGTCGGCTTTCTCAGTTGATATCTGCATGGACCCAATAACAGGCTAGCCTTGCCAAGTGAGTGGGTGGCTTATGAATTGTACAGTTGTATGTATCTTCTACCTGCCTTTCACCACTCCCTACATGATGGCACAGTCTGAGATGCAGTATAAGTTATATGTGAAATATAACTTAGATTTCTGACTGCCATAATGTAGGGGGCGTTGAAAGGCAGATAGAGATGGAGTAGGCTTCCCAGTAGCACAGAGTATTTCTGGCAGGAACTGTAGTGAGGCAGAAAGTCTGCCTCACTACAGTTCTCTCCAGAAATACTCTGTGCTGCTGTGTTATTTCTGTAATAAATCTAAGAGGCCCCAGCCTCACCCAAGCAGGGGGTAAAATAGGTAGAATGTGTAGCTTGTGAATGGACTAGTTGCTATTTTCTACCTGCCTTTCACCGCTCACTATATGATGGCACAGTCAGAGATATGAGCTATATATCTGACTGTGCCATTATGTAGTGAGCGGTGAAAGGCAGGCACTCCAGTGGAAAACTTTTTTTTTTTTTTTAAATCAACTGATGTCAGAAAGTTAAACAGATTTGTAAATTACTTCTATTAAAAAATCTTAATCCTTCCAGTACTTATTAGCGGCTCTATACTACAAAGGAAATTATTTTCTTTTTGGATTTCTTTTCTGTCACAACCACAGTGCTCTTCTGACACCTCTGTCCATTTTAGGAACTGTCTATCATGTCTGTATTGGCCTGTGTTCACACACAGCTATTGGTTTGGTTGTGTGTGAATAGTTTTATGTTTCCTGGCAAGGGAATAGTTAATAGCCTTTTGCTTGCTAGCCAATAGCTCCTAGGGTGTGTCTATTTAAAGTCAGCCCAGCCTAGCCTCTGGGATGGTGATTGAGATCATTACATCCTGACTTGCTAACATGCTGGACATGCTGCTTTGGAGCTCTTGGTGAAACACTCTTTATTTGAGCTTTTATATATTATCTCTGTCTTAGCATGCACTTTGTATTTTCTGGTTTTAGCCATGGATAGGTGGCATCCTTATAGTAAATTTAAATCTGTGTTTGTATAGTCGGTTTTAGGATTTGTATATCTTTTCTGCTATGTGTCTGTTCATACTGTGTTTTCTCTTGTATCCGTTCTTATGAAGTTCTGTGTTTTATATTTCTCTTTTCCTTCTGGGTCAGCTTCTGACCACACTGTGGAGTGTGCCGCTGACCAATAGTCTATTTGGATTTATTATTAATGGCTACTTTGTGGAGTGTCCAGTTTGTGTGTCCAGTGTGAACAGTGTCCTATGTTGCATCCCTGTTACCGCTCCATGGGGACTCCTTGTCTATTCGAGGTGTTCAGAGGGATTGCTATTCCTGTCTTGTGTTCAGTGTGAACAGTGTTCTATATCCTGTGTATTTAGGTATCCCTGTTTCCTGTCCATGGGTACTCAGAGGGTATAGTTATTCCTGCATCTAATGGATCTGTTCTGAAGGGATTGCGATTCTTCCTGTCTTGTTTTCAGTGTGAACCGTGTTCTATAATTGTATCCTGTTGTATCCATTTTTCTGAGTTGTAACTTGACATCCCTGTTACCTGTCCATGGGGACTCCGTGTCTACTGGAGGTGTCCAGAGGGATTGCGATAATTCCTGTTTAGAGATAGATCCCGTTAACCTGTCAGTGGGGACTCAGAGGGTATTGTTATTCCTGTGTCTACCTGAGGTTTTTCTAGGGGATTAAGCTTATTTCTGTTTTGTTCTGGAGTATATTCAGACTTATCCGTTTCCTGTCTGGAGTTTTCAACTCTATATGTTTATTAGTTCTTTATTCAGATATTTGGAGTTCTATTCATGATTGCTTATCTATAGTGTCCTCTGTTCACGACCACTGAGTCCTCTGTTCATGCCCGCTGATATAGTGTCCTCTGTTCTAACTCTCGGATCTGTGTCCTCTGGCATTCCCTTTAATCTTTGAAACTATAGCAATATTTTAGGGTGCCACTCCAATTCCATACATAAACAGGATAGGATTTACCATTTGAACAGGTATCACTAAGTTCCTAAAACATTATTTTAATGTTTGCCTATACTGCTAAATTCCCAGTATGGAGCCATATTCATCTAATCTTTTTTAATCAAAATAAAATATATATATTTTTTAAATGTACATGAAAAGAAAATATATAAAATACAAAAGAAATTACTGTATATGTTGTATGCGCCAGACTATAATAATTACTGGTAGTTGTCCTGGATGCAGTTCTAGCAGCCTCTAGTGGAAACAGACAGGAATCTCCATACTATAAGATCTAAAGAGGATTTCAATAGCATATAATAAGGCCGGGTTCACATATTGTATTTTGATCGTATTTTGCCTCAAAATTTTGGGACCAAATTATATAAACTCAAAAATGATCTAAAATTTCACTAGACAGTATAAAGATGTGCCAGATTTAGCCTAAGGTTACATTGTCTAAGAATTGCAAATTCCTTAATCTGGAACAGAAAGAATTTATGAATGTGCAAGTGCATAATTCTTAGGAATGTTAATTATAAGTGGGGTTTACCAGTCTTCTTTAGTCAACAAGAATCACTAGGTATAAGGCTGCACTCCCCCCCCGCCCCCCCCCCCCTCAGCATTTCCTGATTTTGGACTTCTGCCGACCAGCAGGAGTCTAAAGTCTGTGCAACAGATGGGGGAGAATGTGTTCTGGACAAGTAGGAAGACACCTTGTGGCAGCTTTTTTAAACACAAATAAAACATAGAAAACTTCATTTTTTTTAACCCCTTAAGGACCAAGGACGTATGAGTACGTCCTTGGTCCCGCTCCCGTGATATAACGCGGGGTCCCACGGTGACCCCGCATCATATCACGGCGGGCCCGGCGTCATAGTGAAGCCGGTACCCGCCGCTAATAGCGCACGGCACTGATCGCGGTGCCATGCTCTATTAACCTTTTAGCCACGCGCTCAAAGCTGAGCCACACGGCTAAAAGTGAAAGTAAAAAGTGGCAGTTAGCTCAGTGGGCTGTTCGGGATAGCCTCGGCGAAATTGCGGCATCCCGAACAGCTTACAGGACAGCCGGAGGGTCCCTACCCTGCCTCCTCGCTGTCCGATCGCCGAATGACTGCTCAGTGCCTGAGATCCAGGCATGAGCAGTCAAGCGGCAGAAGCATCGATCACTGGTTTCCTATGAGAAACCAGTGATCAATGTAAAAGATCAGTGTGTGCAGTGTTATAGGTCCCTATAGGAGCTATAACACTGCAAAAAAAAGGTGAAAAAAAAAACTGAATAAAGATCATTTAACCCGTCCCCTATTAAAAGTTTGAATCACCCCCCTTTTCCCATAAAAAAAAAACACAGTGTAAATAAAAATTAAACTAAACATATATGGTATCGCCGCGTGTGGAAATGTCCGAATTATAAAAATATATCATTAATTAAACCGCACGGTCAATGGTGTACGCGCAAAAAAATTCAAAAGTCCAAAATAGGGCATTTTTGGTCACTTTTTATATCATGAAAAAACGATCAATAAGTCCTATCAATGCAAAAATGGTACCGTTAAAAACTTCAGATCATGGCGCAAAAAATGAGCCCACATACCGCCACATACGCGGAAAAATAAAAAAGTTATAGGGGTCAGAAGATGACAATTTTAAACGTATTAATTTTCCTGCATGAAGTTATGATTTTTTCCAGAAGTACGAAAAAATCATACCTATATAAGTAGGGTATCATTTTAACCATATGGACCTACAGAATAAAGATAAGGTGTCATTTTTACCAAAAAATGTACTACGTAGAAACGGAAGCCCCCAAAATTACAAAACGGCGTTTTTTTTAAAATTTTGTCTCACAATTATTTTTCTTTACGTTTCACTGTAGAGTTTTGGGCAAAATGACTGACATCATCACAAAGTAGAATTGTTGGCGCAAAAAATAAGCAATCATATGGATTTTTAGGTGCAAAATTGAAAGAGTTATGATTTTTTAAAGGCAAGGAGCAAAAAACAAAAGTACAAAAAACGGAAAAAACCCCGGTCGTTAAGGGGTTAAACAAAGTATATTAGAAACTGTTTTTTATTTACCATAGGGAGTGCAATAGCAAAGATTAGTGCCCATTTAATGGTGTTAAACAGTGAATGATGTACACGTAAAAAATACCAAAATCCAAAATTGCTGATTTTTTATCAAATTCCAGAAAAAATTTAGTAAAAAGTAATCAAATATATACAAAAGTGGTACTGATAAAAACTACAGATCATGGTGCAAAAAAGTCCTCATACAGTCTTGTATACAAAAAATTTAAACGTTATAGGGGTCAGAATATGGCAATTTTAAACATGCTTATTTTTAAGTTTAACTTTTTTTTTTTTTGTAGTGCAATAATAGGAATGCATGTGTAGTGTTTTATTGGTATTGACCCACATAAGAATGAGTATGTTCAATCCTCAGGCGGAAAAGAATTCAGCGTCAGAATTCTGCTAGCGGAAATTCCTCAATGTGAACAGGGCGGCGAAAAGTCAATTGAAGTCAATGGAGCTTTCATTTAAGAACAATTTGGAGTGAAATAAGTGAGCAGAATTACTCAAGTAAATACCTCTCCAATTCCTCAGTGTGAACATACCCTTAGAAATTCCATGTCCACTTTCATTTTGCAGAATTACAAATTTTATTCTGAATTTGCAGAATTTGCGTGGACTAAGGGCAGAATTTTCTGCAAAGTTTCCTTTAGCATTTTGCAGGATTCTTCAGTACACTTATTATGGATGGGCAGCTCATGTTATTAACATGCAAATTACACTCCAATTCTGCATGACTTTTGCACAAATTCTGCACCTTTCACAGAAATTCAAGCCTCATTGATTTTAATAGGATTCCTCTGTGGAATTCTGCAAAATTATAAGACAAGATTAAAAAATTTTCAGAATGCAGAATTTCCGCAGCAATAATGGGACAGAGGAACCTCATTAAAGTTAATGGGAAACAAATTTCTGCAAAATCTTCATGCAGAATTCTTAGGGGAAATATTCTTCCCTGTTTCCAAATTTATAGATAAACTCTGAACCAATCTTCTAACTCCAAAATATAGTACCTATCTTTCCAATGATATCATCAAAGTTTACCAGGATGTTTTTGTTTTTTTGGCAGGCCAATGAAACCTTAGTCTGATACCAGTTCTGTGAGCAGCAGGTAAGACAACCTCTTCTAGAAGAAGAATTGCAGTTCACAATTTGGATTTTTGTTTTAATTCACAAATCTTTTATAGATTATTTTAATTTCATGTTTTACCAGCAAAACTGTCTTTGCTATTTTAGATCTCCACTGTGTCTACTTGGACATGGCATCAGAACTCTTTCTGTTCACTTAATTACCCAGCATGATATCACTGCCCACACGCGGCGGGAGACAATAAGTCAGGGAAAAAATGTACCGCAAAGTTAAGGTCACCTGAGTGGGCCGGATAAACTATGACAACTGCTTAATATGGATGCAATGCTATGAAATTATCACTGCTGTGATGGTTTTCATCCTTATTTCTACAACCATTATGTTTCCAGTATGAATCATAAAATTAGCATTTAAAATATAAAACATTCCTGCAAATTGCAATCACACTTAATGTTTCCATTAGACTAATGTATAAAAAAGAGAGGGGAATTCATTACGGAACCTGCACCTTAGAAATACATGAGTGCATATTAAAGACATAATACACTGCTCAAAAAAATAGGGAACACTAAGATAACACATCCTAGATCTGAATGAATGAAATAATCATATGAAATACTTTCGTCTTTACATAGTTGAATGTGCTGACAACAAAATCACACAAAAATTATCAATGGAAATCAAATTTATCAACCCATGGAGGTCTGGATATGGAGTCACACTCAAAATCAAAGTGGAAAACCACACTACAGGCTGATCCAATTTTGATGTAATGTCCTTAAAACAAGTCAAAATGAGGCTCAGTAGTGTGTGTGGCCTCCACGTGCCCGTATGACCTCCCTACAACGCCTGGGCATGCTCCTGATGAGGTGGCGGATGGTCTATTGAGGGATGTCCTCCCAGACCTGGACTAAAGCATTCGCCAGCTGCAAGACAGTCTGTGGTGCAACGTGGCGTTGGTGGATTGAGCGAGACATGATGTCCCAGATGTGCTCAATCGGATTCAGGTCTGGGGAATGGGCGGGCCAGTCCATAGGATCAATGCCTTCCTCTTGCAGGAACTGCTGACACACTCCAGTCACATGAGGTCTAGCACTGTCTTGCATTAGGAGGAACCCAGGGCCAACCACACCAGCATATGGTCTCACAAGGGGTCTGAGGATCTCATCTCAGTACCTAATGGCAGTCAGGCTACCTCTGGCAAGCACATTGAGGGCTGTGCAGCCCTAAAAGAAATGCCACCCCACACCATTACTGACCCACCGCCAAACCGGTCATTCTGGAGGATGTTGCAGGCAGCAGAACGTTCTCCACGGCGTCTCCAGACTGTCATGTCTGTCACATGCGCTGCTTTAATCTGTGAAGAGCATAGGGCACCAGTGGCGAATTTGTCAATCTTGGTGTTCTCTGGCAAATGCCAATTGTCCTGCACGCTGTTGGGCTGTAGGCACAACCCCCACCTGTGGATGTTGGGCCCTCATACCACCCTCATGGAGTCTGTTTCTGACTGTTTGAGTGGACACATGCACATTTGTGGCCTGCTGGAGGTCATTTTGCGAGGCTCTGGCAGTGCTCTTCCTTCTCCTCCTTGCACAAATGCAGAGGCAGCGGTCCTGCTGCTGGGTTGTTGCCCTCCTACGGCCACCTCCACGTCTCCTGATGTACTGGACTGTCTCCTGGTAGTGCCTCCATGCTCTAGACACTACACTGAAAGACACAGCAATCCTTCTTGCCACAGCTCGCATTGATGTGCCATACTGGATGAGCTGCACTATCTGAGCCACTTGTGTGAGTTGTAGACTACGTCTCATGCTACCACTAGAGTGAAAGCACCGCCAGCATTATAAAGTGACCAAAACATCAGCCAGAAAGCATAGGAACTTCCAAAATTTCATGAAAAATTACAACATTTTGCTTTTTTTTTTTTACTTTGAAACTCTCTGCTTCTAAGCAAAATGGACATACCAAATAAATTATATATTGATTCACATACACAATTGCCCTCATTTACAAAGACTGGAGTGTCGGTTAGGGTTTTTTTTTCAGTGTACTCGTGTTTTTTTCCCTTGTGATTTACTAATCTGTCGCCCAATTTCCCTTTCTTTCTGTCGCAGGTTTTTTTTCTGTCGCACAAAATGTATTCTGTGCGACAGAAAAAAGTCTCTGCAAATTCTGACTAAATTAGTGCTTGTACTACTACCCCCATCATGGAACAGGGTCTGTTCCATGTTGGGGGTAGTAGAGGGACTGGGGGATTGATCGCACCGGGCATCACTTGTGAGACCCGACCCGATCAGATGTTATTAAGCAGGGGAGCGGGCGGCATGTTCCGATCCCCTGCAATGTACAGTAAACTTTCATTTTTAAATTTCCCACCAGAAGCCCTGAATGGCCGGGACCGAGGAGCCAATCCGGGCTCCGGGCAGGGTTTTAATATAGAAGCGCTGTGGTGGGCAAAGATGTATAGAATCGTTGGGGGGTATATATCTGGCCCCTCCAGCGTTTCTATATATCTTTCCCCCTGCTGTGCTATATCAAACTTAGTGCCCGCTGCACTTGAATAAATGTACTGCCCCCCCCCCAGCGCTATTATATATCTATACTAACCCCCGCTGCGCATATACTGACCCCCGCTGCGTATATTTATATATACACTGACCCCCCCCCCGGTTGCGCATACTAATATTCATATTTTCTCCCTCCCCTGGCTGCAAATGAATGAAAACTCTATTAGCGGCGGAGCGGAAGGCTGCTTCCCGCTCACGCTGCTAAGAGTTTGTCATTCATAGCGGGCAGCAGCTGCATATCATGCTGTGGAGATCAGACATATGGATATATGTCTGACCCTCACAGCATACATATACAAATGCCGGCTCACCACTATGAATGACAAGTAAAGCAGTGCAGGGAGGCTAGCGCTGCTGCTCCTAATAGCTTACGTGTCATTCATAGTGGTGTGCCGGAATTTGTTTATGTATTTTGTGAGGATCAGACATATATCCATATGTCTGACCCCCACAGCATGATATGCAGCTGCTGCCCGCTATGAATGACAAACTCTTAGCAGCGTGAGCGGGCAGCAGCCTTCCGCTCCACCGCTAATAGAGTTTTCATTCACTGGCAGCCAGGGGAGGGAGAAAATATGAATATTAATATGCGCAGCTGGGGGGGGGGTTAGTGTATATATAAATATGCGCAGCGGGGGTCAGTATATGCGCAGCGGGGGTCAGTATAGATATATAATAGCGCTGGGGGGCAGTACATTTATTCAAGCGCAGCGGGCACTAAGTTTGATATAGCGCAGCAGGGGGAAAGATATATAAAAACGCTGGAGGGGCCAGATATATACCCCCCCCCCAGTAATGCTATACATCTTTGCCCACCACAGTGCTTCTATATTAAAACCCTGCCAGGAGCCCTGATTGGCTCCTCGGTCCCGGCCATTCAGGGCTTCTGGTGGGAAATATAAAAATGAAAGTTTACTGTACATTGCAGGGAATCGGAACATGCTGCCCGCTCCCCTGCTTAATAACATCTGATCGGATCGGGTCTCAGAAGTGAGACCCGGTGCGATCAATCCCTCAGCCCCTCTACTACCCCCAACATGGAACAGACCCTGTTCCATGCTGGGGGTAGCAGGATTAACTCCGTTTTGAGGAATTTACCGACAGCTCTGAGCTGTCGGCTTTCTGTGAAGCAAAACTCACAGGTTTCCCTGTGAGTTTTCTTCACACTCGGAGTGTTTTTTCTGTTTTTGTGGTGTTCACGCCCCTTTTCAAGTAAAACACGCCCATTTTGTAGGTAAAAAAAAAATCTCGGAGTGTTTAAGAAAATGTAAGTTGTGCGCCTAAATTTAAGTCGCAGATTTGGTCACAAGTGGGATGCGACCAAATTTTAGGCGCAATAACCGAGAAAAAGCGTCAATTATCCTTTAGTAAATGAGGGCCAATATGTCTACTTTATGTTAGCATCATAAAGTTGACATTTTTTTGCTTTTTGAAGACATTAAAGGGTGTCAAAATTTAGCAGCAATTTTCCAGTTTTTCATGAAAATTTCTAAATCAGTATTTTTCAGCAACCAGTTCAGTTTGAAGTGGATTTGAGAGACCTTTCTGTGAGAAATACCCCATAAATTACCACATTATATAAACTACACCCCTCAAAGTATTCTAAATGATATTCAGAAAGTTTGTTAACCCTTTAGGTGTTTCACAGGAATAGCAGCAAAGTGAGGGAGAAAATTCAAAATCTTCAATTTTACACTAACATGTTCTTGTAGACCCATTTTGTTTACATTTTTACAAGGGGTAAAAGGAGAAAAAGCCCCCCCCCCCCCAAAAAAAAAGTGTAACCCAATTTCTCTCGAATAAGGAACTACCTCATATGTGGATGTGAAGTGCTCTGTGGGTGCACTAGAGGACTCAGAAAGGAAGGAGCAACAATGGGATTGTGGAGAGCAAATTTTTATGAAATGGTTTTGGGGGAAGGGGGGGTGTATGTTGCATTTAGGAAGCCCCCATTTTGCCAGAACAGCAAAAAACAAAACAAAAAAAAACACATGGCATACTGTTTAAGAAACTACACCCCTCAAGGAATGTAACAAGGGGTACAGCGAGCCTTAACACCCCACAGGTGTTTGACGACTTTTCGTTAAAGTGGGAGGCTAGTGAAACATTGTATGTGATACATCATGGAATAAACTACTCACGTTAATTCTACCTTTGTGGTGTGCTGCACCTATGTTGAGAATATATATATATATATATATATATATATATATATATATATATATATATATATATATATATAATCACCCCCTTTTTTTCCATTTCTAAAATAAAAAAAACAATTAAATAATCACAAACTATTATAAACTATTAAATTATCACATTCCTGATCCTGCACGGTCAATGGTGTGAACACAAAAATTCCAAATACCAAAACTGCTGGATCCCGTTTTCCATAAAAATTTTAATAAAGTAGTAAAAAAGTCAAAATTTTGCAAAAGTGGTAATAATAAAAACTACAGTTTGCAGGGTCTGTGTATGAATATATATATATATATATATATATATATGGGTCACCTTTCTTAAAGGGGTACTTCGCCCTAGTCATCTTATCCCCTATCCAAAGGATAGGGGATAAGTTGCCTGATCGCAGGGGTCCCGCTGCTAGGGACTCCCGCCATGCCCCCTCCCATAGACTTGCATTGAGGGGGACGGAGCCGTGACATCACAGTACTCCGGCCCCTGTATTGTGAGTCATCACACACGGGCAAAATTAGCTCCATGTAGTGATGACTCGGGGTGCTGCAGGAGAGATTGCGTGGGTCGCCAGCAGCAGAATCCCAATGATCAGACATCTTATTCACAGTTGCAGCACTTCACAGCCTCCCTGTGCGCACAGCGCATGAACCGGACTACAAGACACGCCAACAGGGCCGGATCAACATTGGCGCACCTGCTCCATGCCCCGTGCCCGCAGGGGGCCGGTCACATTCGGGACATCCCTGCGGGCTTCTCAGTAGCGGATCGGGGGTGGGGTGGACTGTTTTAAAGTGGCTGCAGCGCCGGCTGCTTGTTAAAGATCAGTAGCCCGGCCATGGCCTCTTTAAAACAGTGACCAGTGGCGGCTCCTGTGGGCCCGGACTCCCCCTGCTTTTTCTTTTTTTCATATTTCCTTACCTGGCCGCGCTCGGCAGGCTCAGGTAATGCGTCTGGCCTTGAGGGTTGTGACGAGTGACGTCTCCTGCGGCTCCTCTGCTCGGCGTCAGGGCCGTCATTCATCATTTCCTGCAGCCGTGGCCGCTCAGGGCACAGTTTTCTTCATTACACCCCAGCGCTGCAGGAAATGAGGAGTGACGTCCCTGACGCCGCGCAGAGGAGCCGCAGGAGACATCACTCATCACAGCCCACAAGATCAGACTCATTGCCTGAGCCTGCCGAGCGCGGCCAGGTAAGGAAATATGAAAAATAGAAAAAGCAGGAGGAGGGGGGAGCAATGAGAAGGGCAGGATTATGAGTGGGGGGTAATGATGAGCAGTGGGGGTGGAATGATGAGCATGGGGGAATGATGAGCAGAGGGGATAATGAGCAGGGGGGAATGATGAGCAGGGGAAAACACGGGAAAGGAGGTGGGGGGGGGGTAAATATGGCACAGGGGCTGATGAAAGGGGGAGGAAGGATGGGGGGCAAACTGAGGATCAAGGGGAATCAAAGTTGGGGGGATGAGGCATATAATTCAGAGCTTCCAAATCATTTATTTAACATTTATTTTTTTCCTCTCAAATTTTCCTGTGAAAATGAGGGTACGTGTTATATGCCAGTGCATGTTATACGCAGATAAATACTGTCATTCCCCCTCCCCCCCCCCCCCCCCCTCACATTCAGCAGGACAACCCTGTGTCCTGAAAGATCTTTTCTGGACACAAGGATGTCCCGGTTACCTTTCTGTGGCCCCGCGTTAACTTTAAAAACGCAGGGGCCGCCAGGAGGTAGCACATGCAGGGACATCACTGACGTCCCGTGCATGCGTCAGTAGGAGCGGAGCAGCGAGGATGCACACATGGTAAGTTACCTACACGTCATCTTCAGTGCTCCCACCACCGCTACTCCGAACCCGGGACCTACTGCTATGGCCCCTAGGCCATAGCAGTAGATCATGACCCCGGACCAGAGGAGCGGTGGTCGGAGCACTGAAGTGGGGCAGTACACAGACATACAGCCTCCAGCCATAGACAGTGTATGTTTCCAGAGAAGGCAAAAGCACAAGAAAAAAATGCCAAAAAATTACCATAACACAGGAAAAAGCAGTAGCAGTTTTTCTGTGCTTTTGCAGGTAAAAAAAAAAGGGGGAAACCTAGCCTTAGGGGTCTCTGGGAGCAGGAGTCTGGGGGAGGACTTAGGGGTCTGGGGGGCAGAGAGGTTTGGGGGAATTAGGGCTCGTCCACACTATGAACTTCCACCAGGAGAATTTTGCTTGTTTTCAATGGGATGCTGCTGCTCTGTGCACACTACAGAACACAGTGTGTGGTAGTCTTATTTCTAGAGGGCATGATGTTTGGCAGTACAATATTCAGGGTACACAGGGTTTGGCAGTATTATATTTAGGAAGCACAGTCTCCTGAAGGCAGGGGCGGATCCAGAGTCGAGTCTCGGAAGGGGCACTATTAGAGTATTTTGTGTTGGTGGACAGAAGATGTTACTTACGGAACTTACAATATTATTAAATGTATCATACAGTCCTAACCTTGTGTAAGACTCTTAGGTCATGCTCACACGTCATAATAATAATCAAATATACCAATTGCCTCAGAATGGGAAAGTGCTAAAGAAGTTTTTATCATTTAAAACTACAGCTCCCAGTATGACCTAAGCAGTGGTAAGGGGATGCTGGGAGTTGTTGTTTCACTCATCATAACTGTAGAACTTACAAGTGACTACAGCTCTGATGGGACATAGTGAGGAGAATACACAATGATATCAGGGACTACAGGTGACGTCTTCTCTATAGTCTTTCCTTATCTAATTCAGATGGAACATACTGCCAGGACTTGTTCCAGCTAAATGTTCACTCAGCAGAACTTGATGCCCAGACGTCTCCTCACTATGTCAGCGCATTCTGATCCTGTATATGAAAACAATAATTATTATAATACTGCCAAACACTGTATTCTTTGAATATAATAGCACACACCCTCTGAATATAATTCTGACACACTGTACCCTCTGAATATACAACACACTGTACCCTCTGAATATAATACCGCCACACACTGTACCCTCTGAATATACAACACACTGTACCCTCTGAATATACAACACACTGTACCCTCTGAATATAATACTGCCACACACTGTACCCTCTGAATATAATACTATCACACACTGAACTCTCTGAATATAATACTATCACACACTGTACCCTCTAAATTTAATACTACCACACACTGCACTCTCTGAATATAACTTGCTGTGCAGTGCACCCTCTGAATAAAACACCGTAATGTATTGTGGCCCATAAAAAACATACCACCCCAGAAATTCCTCATAATATACACTTCTGAAATAAAAAACACTCTCTGCCTTCACATATAGTAATAATGCCCCATCTTGTGCCCCTACATATAATAATTATGACCAGTCCTGTTCCCCCTACATAATAATAATGCCCCCTGTGCTGTGCCCCTCACATATAATGCCCCCTGTGCTGTGCCTTTCACATATAATGCCCCCGTTCTTTGCTGCTCACATATAATGCCCCCATCATGCGCCCCTCATATATAATGCTCCTGTCATACGCCCCTCAAATATAATGCCCCTTGTACTGTGCCCTTCACATATAATGCCCCCGTTCTTTGTCCCTCACATATAATGCCCCCATCATGCGCCCCTCATATATAATGCTCCTGTCCTACGCCCCTCAAATATAATGCCCCTTGTACTGTGCCCTTCACATATAATGCCCCCGTTCTTTGTCCCTCACATATAATGCCCCCATCATGCGCCCCTCATATATAATGCCCCCATAATGCGCCCCTCACATATAATGCTCCTGTCATGTGCCCCACATATATAATGCCCCCTGTGCTGTGCCCTTCACATATAATTCCCCGTTCTTTGCCCCTCACATATAATGTCCCCATCATGCGCCCCTCACATATAATGCCCCCAGTGCTGTGCCCCTCACATATAATGCCCCCTGTCCTGTCCCCTCAGGGGGCATTATATGTAAGGGGCACAGAACAGGGGGCATTATATGTTTGGGACACATGACAGGAGCATTATATGTGAGGGGCACAGCACAGGGGCAATGAACGGGGGAATTATATGTGAGGGGCGCATGATGGGGGCATTATATATGAGGGGCACATGATGGGGGCATTATATATGAGGGGTGCATGATGGGGCATTATATGTGAGGGGTACAGCACAGGGAGCATTATATGTGAGGGGCAATGAACAGGGGCATGATATGTGAGGGCACCACACAGGGGGCCTTATATGTGTGGGGAACAGCACAGGGGGCATTATATGTGTGGGGCACAGCACAGGGGGCATTATATGATATAATGCCCCCTGTGCTGTGCCCCTCACATATAATGCCCCCTGTGCTGTGCCCCTCACATATAATCCCCCCCCTGTGCTGTGGGGCCCACTGTGCTGTGCCCCTCACATATAATGCCCCCTATGCTGTGCCTCTCACATATAATGTATATGTGTGGGGCACACATATAAATTATATGTGAGGGGCACAGAGGGCATTATATGTAAGGGGCACAGCACAGGGGGGCCCCCCTGTCATGTGCTCTTCACATATAATGCCCACTGTGCTTTGCCCTGCAGCCCCTCACATTAAAAATTCCCCTTTCTCTGCCCCCCAAGTTTTTTAATCCCCCTTCCCCCCTCACGATATAGTGCCCCTAACAGTGGCACATATTCCGTCCCCCTAATCCCCTGCATCCTACTTCTTTACCCAACTGTACATAAGCACATAAAAGACCAGATTCGAGGAAAGTGCTTCCCCCGTTTCATTCACACAATTGTTTTCCAGGATGCAACCTTACACATTAGTACTCATCTGGGACAATAAAGGTTTCAACCTGCTTTTGTGGTTAAAGCTACCTCCCCTTTTGTAGTGCTTTACATAGTTGAATGTGCTGACAACAAAATCACACAAAAACTGATCAATGGAAATCAAATTTATCAACCCATGGAGATCTGGATATGGAGTCACACTCAAAATCAAAATGGAAAACTACACTACAGCCTGATCCAACTTTGATGTAATGTTCTTAAAACAAGTCAAAATGAGGCTTAGTGTGTGTGTGGCCTCCACGTGCCCGTATGACCTCCCTACAATGCCTGGGCATGCTCCTGATGAGGTGGCTGGATGGTCTCCTGAGGGATATCCTCCCAGACCTGAACTAAAGCATCCGCCAACTCCTGGACAGTCTGTGGTGCAATGATGGGAGACATGATGTCCCAGATGTGCTCAATCGGATTCAGGTCTGGGGAACGGGTGGGCCAGTCCATAAGATCAATGCTTTCCTCTTGCAGGAACTGCTGACACACTCCAGCCACATGAGGTCTAGCATTGTCTTGCATTAGGAGGAACCCAGGGCCAACTGCACCAGCATATGGTCTCACAAGGGGTCTGAGGATCTCATCTCGGTACCTAATGGCAGTCAGGCTACCTCTGGCAAGCACATGGAGGGCTGTGCAGCCCCCCAAAGAAATGCCACCCCACACCATTACTGACCCACCGCAAAACTGGTCATGCTGGAGGATGTAACAGCAGCAGAATGTTCTCCACGGTGTCTCCAGACTCCGTCACGTCTGTCACATGTGCTCAGTGTGAACCTTCTTTCATCTGTGAAGAGCACAGGGTGCCAGTGGCGAATTTGCCAATATTGGTGTTCTCTGGCAAATGCCAAATGTCCTGCACGGTGTTGGGCTGTAAGCCCAACCTCCACCTGTGGATGTCGGGCCCCCATACCACCCACATGGAGTCTGTTTCTGACCGTTTGAATGGACGCATGCACATTTGTGGCCTGCTGGAGGTCATTTTGCAGGGCTCTGGCAGTGCTTCTCCTGCTCCTCCTTGCACAAAGGTGAAGGTAGCGGTCCTGCTGCTGGGCTGTTACCCTCCTACGGCCTCCTCCACATCTTCTGATGTACTTGCCTGTCTCCTGGTAGTGCCTCCATGCTCTGGACACTACGCTGACAGACACGGCAAACCTTCTTGCCACAGCCTGCATTGATGTGCCATCCTGGATGAACTACACTACCTGAGGCACTTGTGTGGGTTGTAGTCTCTGATGCCACCACTAGAGTGAAAGCACCGCCAGCATTCAAAAGTGACCAAAACATCAGCTAGGAAGCATAGGAACTGAGAAGTGGTCTGTGGTCACCACCTGCAGAACCACTCCTTTATTGGGGGTGTCTTGCTAATTGCTTATAGTTTCCACCTGTTGTCTCTTCCATTTGCACAACAGCATGTGAAATTGATTGTTAATCAGTGTTGCTTCCTGAGTGGACAGTGTGATTGACTTGGAGTTACATTGTGTTGTTTAAGTGTTCCCTTTATGTTTTTTGAGCAGTGTATTTGCTGGCTGTTGGTAAGTCTGTAGGGTGTAATACATGGGTCATGGCTTGGAGCTGTTCCTCACCACACAGAACAGGTTCTCTGTCTGAGGACTGCTTGTCCCCATCCCCAGAGCCCTGGAGAGAAAGAAAGGTGCCACTGGCACTTTGAGAGGTAGAAACATATCTTGTAATTTTTAGGTCCCAATGCAACATATACCATCTGCCATTTATAATGCAACTGTCTTATTATGTGCCAGAGGTGCCTTGGGGCCCCTTCCTGTACCAGGGCCAAGGTGAAGCTGCTACCTCTGCACCAATATAGTATAGCGACCAATGGACTTTAGCCCAGCCCCCTAGTATATAAGGGGCTGTAGTCTCTCAGTTAAAGGAGTACTCTAGTGCAGAGTATTCCTGCTCCGTCCTGCCCGGGCTGCAAAATAAATGAAAATGAACCATCTCTCACCTCCCTGGGTTCCCGCGGAGCGCCACTACAGCTGATCGGTCCTCCGGTCCATCTCCTTCATACTTCCAGGTGTAACAAAGCGTCACATGGAGCTCAGCCTATTGCCGGCCGAGGCAGAATATCGCGGTGGCCGGCGATAGGCTGAGCGCCATGTGAAGCTTTGTTACACCCGGAAGTATGAAGGAGATCGACCGGAGGACCGATCAGCTGTAGTGGCGCTCTGCGGGAACCCAGGGAGGTGAGTGATGGTTCATTTTCATTTATTTTGCTGCCCAGGCAGGACGGAGCAAGAATACTCTGCACTAGAGTACTCCTTTAACTCTCTTAGTTCCTGCTCTTGTTCCAGCACTCTCTTAGTTCCTGCTTCTCATCCTGTACACTAAAGCAGCATAAATTCCTGCACAATTGCATCTAGGACAAAGCCTAAGGAACAGCAGCCACTTCTAAAACGTGAGTGTGGTGTCCCGGTACCGTATCCTATCCGATACCTTCGTGTGTGGGTCCCCTTAGCCAGAGTCCCTAGGACGTCGGGGTCCCCATTGTCTAGTTCTCCCATGGTCACCTCTCATCTAGATAGTTATTGAGCTAATGGTTTATTTAGGATGCATGTAAATATGATTGTATAAATGTCTATAAATTGTTAATTACCTGTATACGGCGTAGCAGGACCTGCGGGTCACGTGATCAGGAAAACTCTATGGTTTTTGCTTTAGGACCTTTGGAGGTCCCTGTGACGTATTCTACCAATGACTCCTTGTAACGGTGAGTGACTGTTACTGGGACCAATCCAAAACAGCCCTGCCCATATAAGGGAGTGGCGGCCATTGCTCTCTCTCTTTGCTCCCATGCTCCTGACGAGGAAGGACCTGTACAGCTATCTCCCGCAGTGAGTTAGGCCCGAGCCTTGCGGCAACGGCTGATCGATTCTAAATTGAGAGTGTATCAATCCCTAAACACTCTGCATGATCACCGGACCTTATCTATCCCCTAAATCCGGACGGATCTGCAAATATTACCCTAAATTCAGAGACTGTATCTAAAAGTCAAGGTCCGCAACAACTGTTAGTCATTGCACTACATAGAGACTGTATTCCTGAGACTATTATTGTGCATTGGATGTACCGCAAGCCTTTCAGTAAAGTTTGTTCAAGTTCAAGTACCGTATATACTCGAGTATAAGCCGACCCGAGTATAAGCCGAGACCCCTAATTTCAACCCAAAATCCCAGGAAAAGTTATTGACTCGAGTATAAGCCTAGGGTGGGAAATACCTCATCCCCCCCTGTCATCATCCAGACCCGTCATTAACATCCTCATCATCATCCCCTTGTCATCATCCCACACATCCCCCCTTCATCATCCCCTTATCATCCCACACATCCCCCTTCATCATCCCCTTATCATCCCACACATCCCCCCTTCATCATCCCCTTATCATCCCACACATCCCCCCTTCATCATCCCCTTGTCATCCCACACATCCCCCCTTCATCATCCCCTTGTCATCCCACACATCCCCCCTTCATCATCCCCTTATCATCCCACACATCCCCCCTTCATCATCCCACACATCCCCCCTTCATCATCCCCTTATCATCCCACACATCCCCCCTTCATCATCCCCTTATCATCCCACACATCCCCCCTTCATCATCCCCTTATCATCCCACACATCCCCCCTTCATCATCCCCTTATCATCCCGCACATCCCCCCCTTCATCATCCCCTTATCATCCCGCACATCCCCCCTTCATCATCCCCTTATCATCCCGCACATCCCCCCTTCATCATCCCCTTATCATCCCACACCCCCCCCTTCATCATCCCCACCCCCCTTCATCATCCCCACACCCCCCCCTTCATCATCCTCTTCTCATCAGGTCTTCAACCTGCGGACCTCCAGAGGTTTCAAAACCACAACTCCCAGCAAGCCCGGGCAGCCATCGGCTGTCCGGGCTTGCTGGGAGTTGTAGTTTTGAAATCTCCGGAGGTCCGCAGGTTGAAGACCACTGCGGCCTTCAACATCATCCAGCCCCCCTCTCACCCCCTTTAGTTCTGAGTACTCACCTCCGCTCGGCGCTGGTCCGGTCCTGCAGGGCTGTCCGGAGAGGAGGTGGTCCGGTGGGGAGGTGGTCCGGGCTGCTATCTTCACCGGGGGCGCCTCTTCTCCGCGCTTCCGGCCCGGAATAGAGGCGTTGCCTTAACAATGACGCAGAAGTACGTTGGCAATGAACGCACCTCTGCGTCGTTGTCACGGCAACGTGACTATTCTGAGGCCGGGCCCGAAGCGCTTAGAAGAGGCCTCCCCGGTGAAGATAGCAGCCCGGAACCAGTATCCCACCGGACCACCTCCTCACCGGACAGTCCTGCAGGACCGGACCAGCGCCGAGCGGAGGTGAGTACTCAGAACTAAAGGGGGTGAGAGGGGGCTGGATGATGTTGAAGGCCGCAGTGGTCTTCAACCTGCGGACCTCCGGAGGTTTCAAAACTACAACTCCCAGCAAGCCCGGACAGCCGATGGCTGCCCGGGCTTGCTGGGAGTTGTAGTTTTGAAACCTCTGGAGGTCCGCAGGTTGAAGACCACTGCGGGTGGGGGAGTTCACTCGAGTATAAGCCGAGGGGGGGGTGTTTTCAGCACGAAAAATCGTGCTGAAAAACTCGGCCTATACTCGAGTATATACGGTACCTTCAGTCATTTTGTATATGCACCTATCGTTACTGGGAAGGGCGGCGATAGGCTGGAGAATTACCTCAGCATACTAGCCCTCAGCCTGGCATCACGAACTATAGGGTTAACATTAACCCCTCATTTACCGAAACAACACCCCAACTACCATACACCCCCCAAGGGCTACCACATGAGTTATAAATTTTCTCTGCAAATCCATTGACTACTACTCAGCTAAAGAATATATTAGTAGCACAGTGGCCTGCTTCAATATCTTCATAACTACAAGTCCCAGCAAGCCTGCGAGGTATCCTGTGTCCCAGTTGCCCTGAATGGATTGTCAATCTAAATCGTATCCAATGGCCAATTTGATCAGGCATCTTATCCTATCCTTTGGATAGGGGATAAGATGTCTTAGCGCCAGAGTACCCCTTTAAGCATGCATGGGATAAGCATAAGGGTTTCCTTTATATACAATAGGACCAGGGACTATTCATATTATTTAGAATATTGGGCAGACTAGATGGGCGGAATTGTTCTTATCTGCCGACACATTCTATGTTTCCATCTTTGTACTGATAAGGAAGCATACATTAGACACATCAGTGCTGCACTACATGCTGCATGAATGTCTTTAAAATGTATTTTAGTCAGTGGGCACAAATGTCCAAGAGGCAGGACTGAACCCCTCAAGTGCCACAGCATTGTTCTACTCCTATGAGCTGACAGACTCCTGTTAACCATTAGTGTTGAGCGGCATAGGCCATATTCGAATTCGCGAATATTCGCGAATATATGGACGAATATTCGTCATATATTCGCGAATATTCGCATATCCGTTATATCCTCGTTTTATTTTCGCATACGTGAAAATTCGCGTATACGAAAATTAACACATGCGAAAATTCGCATATACAAAATCAACATACGTGAAAATTCGCATATGCGAATATTAGCATATGCTAATTTTCGCATATGCGATTTTTCGCACGCCAGTCTCACACAGTAGTATTACAGCCTTCTTTACACCACACAAGCTGGAAGCAGAGAGGGGTGATCACTGTCATGTGTACTGTGAAGAAAAAAAAAAAGAATATTCGTAATTACGAATATATAGCGCTATATTCGCGAAATTCGCGAATTCGCGAATATGCGATATTCGCGAATAATATTCGAATTGCGAATATTCGCGAGCAACACTATTAACCATGAAGCATGTGCAGATAAACAGTTGCACATTGTATTAAATACAAGTATACGCGTGGCTCCTTTAAGCAGTTTCATAGAAGTCTAGTCATAAACACCATTGCTATGTCACACTTTATCCCATATACAAGATGTATTTATTGCTGAGCAGCTTTGCTGTTTTTCCCCTGTAACACCATCAAGATGCTGCAAATTGATTTTATCCACTGGGGAATCTATCATAGAAGCAACGAGTAAACACAATGTGCCAGGGTGAATGGTGTTATTTAGAGACCGCTGCTTAAACTTGCAGTAAAAAGCTAATTATGCCTTGCGAGGAGGCAGACAGGGAGTTCAGCCTGCACAAACTGTTGGCATCCTATAGGTCAATGATTACATAGGGATGACGCACACAACTGAACTGAAGCTACAGAGCTCACAGCTAGTCTGCTTTAATCAGAATGGCATTGCCTGTCCAGCAACCAAGGGGCACTGGGATCTAAAGCCTGCCCCCCAGTCCTCGCTTATACCTATTTTATTACTGCAGACTAAGGGAAATATGTGCAAATGAACAAAAAGAAGTACACAAGAGTAAATTAAGTCAGTTTAGAAAGCCTCTGGCTTACTTGTCATTTTTTTTCTTTTCTGGCATGATCCTTTTAATAATACATCCATCACTCCATGCCATAGCTGTCTTAACCTTCCCCAGCAGCTATGCTTCTCTTCTCAAAGTTTCATCTAAATTTATCCAGTAAGTCTTCTCTTAAATCTCTGATCAAGCCTCGCTCTTCACATATAAATTCTCCTTATTTTCAACATCAGCTATGACTAACGCACTGAAGCATGCCTGTAACCCACCATTATCTTGATAGATGCTAGTATATTTGTATCCAAAGGGTACATCTTCCAATCTCCAACCTTGTCATTTATCTGGATGTCTAAGACGGTTTGTGGGTTAAATTCCTACTATATTTCGAATAATCTGCTAACAAATTAGAGG